>NC_056751.1:276055725-276138860 GCF_019279795.1 Protopterus annectens
GAGACAGAGGCACAGACTAGACAGAGACACAGTCATGTTATTCAATTACGTAAGGGGTCATAATGTGTCACTACTAAGTCAGAGGCACAATATTCAGAATCTATTCTGTACACTTATTACCACTATAAGGGATGGCAATAGCCACATCACTATGGCTAGGCTTATACATGCACTAGGGCAGATAGCCTAGTAGTACACTATGACACTATGAAACACCGGTGTATGTGTAGCTATTGTCAATCAAACAGTATGATGTGGCTTGGGGGGCTTGATATCTCCCTGTATTCCAACATTGTTTTGTCTATTCCTTCTAGCATGTCTAGGGATCAGTTGCTAGTGTCCTCTCCTGCTCAGCTGGTGAACCTGGGAATATTGAGGCACTGTTACAGTTGCCTCATGTACACTGACAACCATCTCCTTCTGCCATAAAACACACATACATGTGAGAGATTCAACTATATAGCCAAAGTGGAGGCTGAGCTCTCTCAACATAGGACTAGCAAGACCAGAGAGAGGGTGAAGGAAACCACACACACATCTTTAATCCAGTCTCACATGGCACTGTCACAACTTAAGATCATACACATAGACACACAGAGACACTCTTGGAGGCTCTGATCAGAAGTCTACCAGAATGGCGGTGGCCACCACAGCAGACACTCACACAACTGCCTCCACAGGGCACAGCACATGCAACACATTGACCACAGAGTTGGTGTGCCAAACAGTCACAGCCCTTAAGGCCAAACACAATGCCGGACACACTTGTCATAGGTGACTCCATAGTCAGACACACTGATGTCCCACTCACCAGATCAGGTACAGAGGAGGTCACAGTAAGCTGCCTATCGGGCACTGGAATCCACCACATAATGCAAGCACTCAGGTCACTAAACTGCAAGTACAGGTCTGACCCAGTCATAATCCATGCTGGTGTGAACGACCTGAGATGTACCTCCCTGGACTACATGGAAAGAGACATAGAGGATCCCTCTGATTATGTAGGCCAGGCAGGTATGACCCTGACCTTTGGCAGTATCCTACCTTCACCAAGTATGATGCCACATAAACAGAGACAAGATGATCAGCTGTAGTATTTTGCTTAGACTATGGTGTCATTCTAAGGGGGTCCAATGTCTGTCTGCCTGGGATGACATGCTGGACAGGCCACGGTGATTTGCAAGGGACGGCTTGCACCTGTCACCCCTGGGCTTCAGGATTTCAGATGATGCTCTTGCCACCCCCATTGTGCCTTTTTTATGCAAGACTCAGATTCTACACCTACCACCCTAGAACACAGTAAAGGAAAGACACTAAGGGTAATGCTGCTCAATGCCCAAGGTCTCAACCTCAAGCTGCACACACTCTATGCCCTTCTCAGTATGTAGCACATTGATGTCTGTGCTGTGCCTGAAACCTGGTTCACAGCTTCTGACAGCACCCCAGCACTATCGGGTGTTACCTCATATCATGCATTCTGGCACCAGCATCCCGACAACACCAAGAAGGATGGTGGGTGTCCATATTCATCAAGGACACCCTCACCTCATGGTTGGTGGCAACACACGATGCATCAGAGACCATCCAGGTGCCAGTGACCGTAGGCAAGACTGCTCTGCAGTTTGTAGCATGTTACATGCCACCTGCTCAAACTCAGGTACCTCACACAGCTATCCTGCAAACACTGAAGGGGATAAATGTATCTCAAAACACCATCCTACTGGGTGATTCCAACTATCCACATATAGACTGGGATCACTAATCATGCCACAACACTCTAACACAAAGGTTCCAAGAGTTCATACACTGAAATGCCATGGAACAACTGGTCCCAATCCCCTCAAGTGGAGGCAACATACTAGAACACATCATCATGAACATGGGGTCACACTGTTCAACACCAGACATATACCCATCATCGGTGAGATCAGATCATGGACTATTCTCAGTGGGAGTCCACATCCCACCCACACCCCAGATGGGAAATGAAACGGTGAAGACCTTCTCAAATGCCGACTTCACATTTCTGAGGACTGGTGTGGTCTCTTTCAAGGCCCCCAGGCCAGCAGACACCATTACCCAAGCCACTGTATCACTTAGAAATGCCTTCTACCAGCACCTCCAGGACTGCATGGTTCAGGCAATCCCAAATAATAATGACTCTTTGTACCACAGGCAAGCATCCAGTCTGGTGGACCCTAGCCATAAACAAGCTGTACAACACAAGGAAGGAGCTACTACAAGATAGGCGTAATCCGTGGGGAAGGCACCCTGCTCACTGTGAGTAAAACACTGGGTTCCCCATACAATCATCCGAGGCATGTTTTGAGAGTAAACCCACTCAGGACTCCAGGGACAATCATGAGGCTTTTTTACCTATGTTTGAAACCTGGGAGGAAACTCCCAGATATGCTCAGACTTAGTTCAGAATAATGTTGATATCACTGCACCTACAGACATTGGCAACATACTGACTGACAGGTTCAGTGCAGATTTCTCCCCCTCCCCAACTGGGGGTATGTACACCAGAGGATTGTAGCCCCCAAACATCTCCACTGCTGGGGTGGGAACTGCTCAATCAAGGCAGAAAACACTTTATCCATGGGACCAGATGGTGTCCCCAGTTGTGTGCTCCATGAACTCAATGAGTAATTACACCCGCAGTTAGGGCAGCTGTTTAATCTTAGCCTCACCTCAGGATATGTTCCCAAGGAGTGGCATACAGCAATGGTGGACCCACTTCACAAAGGAGGTGCCTCCACCAACCCCAGAAACTACCATCCCATCAGCTTGATAAGCCTGTTCTGCTAAGCTATGGAGAGGATCATAATGGGAATTCTAAATGAAGACATAGGGGACTTGCAGACATTGGATCCAATCCAGTTTGGCTTTGTCAAGGGCAGATCATGCCTTTTAAACTTGGTTGACTTTTCAAAACACTCACCCAGGCCATTGACGTGGGCAAGGCAGTCCACACAGCCTACCTTGACCTGGCAAAGGCTTTCGACACAATACCCCACTCAGGTATCATTGAAAACATCACCAGCTTAATTGTGAACCCATACATCACAGCATGGGTTGCAAACTGGCTAAGTGACGGAACACACAGGGTCAAAGTTGCTGGTGCCAGTTCACACTCCAGAGCTGTCACAAGTGGTGTCCCACAGGGCTCAGTCCTGGGCCCACATTTGTTCAGTATCTACTTTTCAGAAGTACGAGCAAACACAGGAGGATTATGGCTGACAAAGTTTGAAGATGACTGCAAACTGGGAAGCATAGCTGGAAACTCATCTGACACAGACATCCTTCAGAAGGGTCTCATAGACACAGATAACTGGTGCCACGGCCATGGCCTTACATTAAACACTAAACAATGCATAGCCATACCCTTCAGGAAGAACAAGGTTACCACTACTTCCCATCTAGGTGGCAATCCTCTAAGCATAACGTAGGTTATCAGGGACCTGGGCACCCAGGTTGACAGTGACCTTTTGCTTGACACTCACATTGCCAGGGTAGTTTGGAAGGCCTTTTACATTGGCCACCTCATCATGCAGTGATTCACATCTAGATCAAGGGAGGTCATCGTTCCCCTGTACTCATCACACCAATGATTGCATACACTGCCCCATTCAGATTGGATGGGCCCACAAATTCCTCGACAGGAGGTGAAAGGGTCTCAAACATATTTCTTATGCTGCCCGACTGAAGGAATTCCAGCTGTATTCAGTCACTTACTGACTGCTCAGAGGTGACCTGTGCCTGACATACAAGGCTATGTCCAACCCAGAATTTATGAACATGCTTCACCTCAAGACCTCTACATCCATCAGAACTACAAGGGCAGGAGACCTAAACCTCAACACAGATATTAATAGGATGTGCTGGAGGGACAGATTCATCACCCAGAGACTCCATATGCTGTGGAACAACATCCTGGTACATGTGGAGCTGAGCACCTCACTGGCTTTGTTCAAGTGAGATCTTGACCAATGGATGGGAGATTGCAGGTATACCCCAGGGATAACCTCAGTATCACTGCTTGACAGAGGCACAGCAAAATAATGGGCATATTATCCATCAACTTGCAGGGGTGGCAGAAGTCACAAAACTATGGGCTAGGATTATTAATGCCCTAGGGCAGATAGCCTAGTATGAACCTATGGACATAGGCCTGGGGCAGTTCCTGCTATTAGGACAGTGGTCTGCAGCAGGCTATATAGTAGTAGTCGGTTTTAGCCATTGGTTTTTGACCATGGCTATTCCATGTTGCTTCTTGTTGTGGTACAAACATGGGTGTGTGGTTATCCATGCTATTTATTGCTAGACACCCTCATTTTGTATCTTGTTCCATGTTTTTGCACATGTACATCACTGTATGACGTGCAGCTGTTTCCGCAGGGTCATATGCGTGGATATGGATGTTAGTTGGGGTCCTCAGGTGTGCATATTGTACATGATATTACATTACTTAACACATGGCATTCATGCCTCAGGTGGTGCTGCAGGGCCACCTCTGTCGGATACACATACTACACTCCCTGTACATTTGGAAGCAGGTTGTGTCATGTTAGGCATCCCTGTTACTGTATGAGTGAGTCAGGCGGGTATCAGTCCCAGTGTTCCTACTGACCAAGCGTATGTGCTATCGTTGCCTCTTTGCCAAGGCCAGGGCATACTGGGCATGCCTCCTTCTGCCTACTGGGACAAGGTCAGGTTGTTCCTCCTCCGAGTCACCCCCTGCCTGTGGTGGCCTTGGCAATGGTGGGGGGATGTTTGGCCCAGCCCTGTGCTGGTCCTGCTGCAGCTGTTTCCATGGGATCATATTATGTAGCATAGCACATATCATGATCATTTAGGTACATGTAGTTGGTGTGTACTGCAAAGCTCCACCAGATGTGTCCAGACACCGGAACCGTGACTTGAGCAGCCCAAACACACGCTCTATGATATTACGTGTTTGTGCATGTGCCTCATTATGGCGTTCTTGTTCAGGTGTGTGTGCATTTCTGATGGGTGTCATCAGCCACGGCTCAAGTGCATAACCTGCATCCCCCACTAGGTGTCCGTGTGGGAAGTCCCCATTGGCAAATGATTGGTACAGCTGCGTCAGATGCCAGATGTGGGAATCGTGGTAGCTCCCAGGGCAGCCAGCACACACATTCATTATTATGCCCTGGGCATCACACACGACCTGGCAGTTGATGGAGGGGTATCCCTTGCAGTTAATGTAGACTCTACCCCGCTCACCGGCTGGTGCTTTGATGCGTATGTGCGTGCAGTCTATTGCACCCAGCACCTCAGGGTATCCCGCTATTTGCTGGAAGAGACGCATATTGCTAGCCACAACTTCACGGTCATTAGGGACATATATATGATCACTGACATGTGGTGACATGGCATCCAGGAACTGGTGCAGTACCCTGGAGGCTGATGCCTGTGATATCCCCATCATATCACCAGTTGGTTTCTGGAAGGTACCTGTTGCTAGTATTCTTAGGCCAACACATACCTTGGTTTCCACTGGGATGGGTTCCCCTCTGTTGGTTCTGTGTGTGAGGTGTGGCCTGCACAGCTCAACAATCTGCTGCAGGAGCTCTCTGTCCACTCTATAGCTCTACTATCTCCAGCTCATGTAACCCATGGTAGGTGACCCTGGGCCTGTATACTCTTCTCCTTCTCCTCACTCTGGGTTGTCTGTCAGCATCTGCATTGTCACCACCCTCAGCAATTCGCCTATGCCTGATTATAATAGCCATGGCAGCCCCTAACATTTCTGCTCTGAGTTCAGCTTTATTTCAGTTTTCAATTCTGATAGCTTAGCTTCTGGCAGTATCTCTTGTGAGAAACAGCCTTCACTGCTCTTTGTTGTGTTTTAAGTGCTGGGCTGGGCTTCTAGTCTGCCTGTGTAATTGCCTGCTTGTAATTGTTTCCACCAATTAACTCCAGCAGTATTCCCTGACAGTTTCCCTGTATTTTGGTTGTTTCCTGTTTCCTCTCTGTTTCCTGAGAGGGAGCAATGTGCACACCAGCTTAAACACGCTCACAGTCACTTAAACGTGAGCACACATCCCTACACAGTGTTACACGCGCGCACACATCCTTACACGGTGTTAGCTAGGCTGATTCATGCTAAAACGCCAAGACACTGCCTTACACGCGTGCGCCTCGCAAACCGTTGTAAACAGTTTGCAACACGCTCCCACATGTTGAACCTGCCTTACACGCGCGATACACGTATATCAAGAAACTTTGAGTGTAGGGATAGCGTACACCCTCAATTTCTTGACTTTCCTAGTGTTCTGTTGGGACACACCTCCCTCCCTGATGTCTGTCTGTCATCTGTTACCTTACATTGCCCTCCAATCTGGGACATTTCTTTCTATCCTTCCCCTCCGTGATGTCACCTACCTCTTACTCTGTTCCTCCCCCTTCTCTAACTCTTACACTACTCAGAAAGTGCTCATTACCTATGTGGCAGTGTGATTCAGTATTGTAACCCTCATTTACATAGGATTGCCTAGTAATGCTTAGTTACATATCTTACACGGAGCTTCCCCCCCTTGACAAGCAGTAAGCGGAGGCCATATTGTTTTTAGGCTGCAAGTCCCTCCATTGACATTCCATGTAATACATAAATCCCACAATTGTGGGCTTATAAGCTTCGGTTTTCAGTTTTAGGTAGCGCACCCGTTTGCTGGTGTGCTGCAGTTAAACACAAAAATCCTGTGAAAAAAAAAGTTAAATAACTTATTTTTGCAACACTTTTTCATGCCAATGGCCACATATTTGGCCATTGGCATGCTTAATGACACATATGCACCCTTTATTTGGAGCTGACATAGCTCCGTTTTGATTTTGCAGAAATGTACTCAGTTGTCAGCTGAGTACATTTCTGCAGCTAACACGTCCGTTACATGGACTGGTTTCTGCTTCGTGGATCGCTCAAATACCTCATTTGCATATCTTGGAGCTGCAAATGAGGTATTGAGCATTTCCACGCCCAGTCCGTGTAAGAGACGTGTTAGCTGTCTCTTACACGGAGGTTTGGGCTGTACCTGAATCGGGAGGCTTACACGGAGGCTTACACTACTCTTGAACTCCGTGTAAGCCTTCCTGAATCTGGCCCGATCTCTTGAAGGCAATATCTGCCATGTTATATGGGACATAAAAATAATTTTCTTCTTTATGACTTCCTTTTTGTAATGAAGTAATGGGATGCCTCACATATATACAAACACAGTCAACCTTAATGTCTCCATAATCAGTATATAAAATGATACATTTTTTAGTAAACATGTCATTCACCCTTAGAATGAACTCCTCCATAGCTGGTAAAAATGCCTCTCTCTCCACATGTTTAAGAGAGACATTTCTGTAGCCTGGTATAGCTTAAACTTGTCACAAATCTATAAACATAATGATCTATGCATAAGGACATTGCCTGGCTTCATGTGATTCCATGATGCTTGGTCTCTGTGTGGGAGGGAAGGATACTGATGATCATGTCACACCACATTGTAGCTGGATGGTTTCGTGTTTGTGCTTTCAGAATTTTACCACATGAGAATTTTGTTAATCTTCTTGATTGTAGGAGTTTGAGAAGATGGAATAAAGTGAGTTTTATTTTAGTTTTGCACCTTTACCCTTTTCCCTGTGTTTGCATGTCTTTTTGAATTAGTGAGCATGTGTGTGTGTGTGTGTGTGTGCGCACGCACATGCGTGTGTGTGTATTTAGGTTACATTCATTTGATTGTCAGTTCACTTCATTGATAAAGAAAAGTGGCAGCTCATTTAATCTAAACATCATTTCAATGAATCTACATTTAATTGACTGACACTCTTTACACTGAAAAGTGTGTAATGCTATAAAATATTACTGCTGATGTCATTTTGGGGACAGGAATTGCAATGCAAATTTGTGTTGATCAGTATGTTTGCTTTCATAATTCCCTTTGTTAAATTGTTCCACCATGTCTAGAAGTTTAAGCATGTGCTCCAGTAGTGATTCGGTGTGTCAGGGGCATTCTTTATTCTCCATGGTTGTGCAATTATGAGGTTTGTATATTTATGTTAGGGGATGTAGTGGTCTTGCCCCCATGCAAAAAAAACTTTGGATGGTGTATTTAGGGAGTCTGAAATTGTCAATAAAATGAGTGTCGATCATGTAATGTTATTGACAAGAAGCAGTGTTTTTCTTTGTCAATAAAGTGAAACTGCAATGTAATTAAATATAATATCACACACACACACACACACACACACACACACACACACACACACACACACACACACACACACACACACACACTGTTGGGACCCTCATTGGTTAAAACTGACCACAAATCAATCACCTTTGAACTGACACTAACGCCAGAACTCACAAAGGGTGAAATCAGACTAAAAAACTTTACAAAGGCAAACTATACTCTTCTAGGTGAAGCTATAAATGCATTCCAAGCCCCACCACAAGCTGAAAGTGGTAACTATGCCGAAACTTACATTAAATCCCTGTACAATCACTTGCATAAGTGCATAAACTCACCTGTACCAGATAGACTCAAAGCCAGAGCCTCAAGTAAAATCAAGCTGCCATGTTGGACTTACAGCATCAACAAACTACAATAAATGCCAAAAGTTGCTGTCCAAGAAAACAAAGACAAGGACCCAACTATGGAAAAGCACCCTCCTCAGCCTTAACAGGCAAATAAGACAACTTGTCAAATTGTCCATGAGCTCCTTTGAGAGAAACCCGGCAAGTACTGCCAAGGATAACCATAAGGCCTTTTACAGCTATGCATGTAACTTAAAGGGTAAGACCCAAGCATGTGCAGAACTGGTGGGAAATGATATTACACAGACTGACACCTCAGAGATAGTGAACCTGCTACAAGATAGTTGTGGCAAAAATTTTACTCCCTTATCCCCTCTTAACTTACAACAAACCCACCCCCACCTTACATGTCTGAAGTGCAGGTTCTCAAAGCTCTGGCCAAGGCAAAAAGTATGGCATCTGTGGGACCAGATCACATCCCAGGCTGTCTTCTAAACAGGCTAAAACATGAACTAGTGTTACCACTAAGTACACTTTTCAATCATAGCCTAACCACAGGGTTTGTTCCTGTGTAATGGAGAACAGCTACAGTTATTCCTCTCCACAAAGGTGGCCTAGCAACAGACCTGGGGATTTACAGACCCATAAGCTTGACCAGCTTCATCTGTAAGGCCATGGTATCATTATGGAACTCATAAATAAAGACATAGGTGACCTTCAAACCCTGGATCCTACCCAATTTGGCTTCATAAAGGGCAAATCCTACCTGTCAAATCTGGTGATTTTTTTTGAAAGTGTGACCATGGCGATTGATGAGTGCAAATCTGTGCACAGAGCATACCACGACTTGGCAAAGGATTTCAACACAATCCCACATTAAGGCATTACCAATAAACTTATCAAACTGAATATAAACCTCTTCACTGTAAGATGGGTTGCCAACTAGCTTACAAACTGGACACACACAATCAGAGTGGATGACTGCACATAAGCCAGCTGACCTGTCACCAGCGGGTGGTCACAGGGGTCAGTGCTGGAACCCCTACAGTTTGGTATATACTTCTCAGAAGTTCAGTTCAAAACTAAAGAGTTGTGTCTGATCAAGTTTACAGACAACTGCAAACTAGATGCAATCGTTGAATCACCAAATGATGTCAGTAAAATTCAGGATGGTCTCACACAGACCAACAACTGGTTATTAGTCACAGTTTCAAACTGAATGCAAAAAATGCATCATCATTCCCTTTGGCACAAATAATGTCCCCTCACACCATCAAATCTATAACGATACCCTAAGTACCCATGAAGTTGTAAGGGCCCTGGGAATATTGGTTGACCGTGACCTTAACTTGTATCTACAAGTGTAAAGGAAAGCTTTCCATGTAGCTCACTTGTTTAGTAACAGTATTGCCTTGAGAGCATAAGAAGTTATAGACCCCCACACTCGGTGCTTGACTGGCCCATAATTCAGTATAATTCCCCATTCGATATATACCGTACTAAGCATCTACGGCAATTAGAGAGACTTCAGAGGTTTTTAACAGAGAAGATCAAGGGCCTCCAGCATGTGCTTTACACAGACAGACTAAAATCCCTCTCACTGTACTCTGTATCATACAGACTTCTTAGGAGAGACTTATGCCTGGCCTACAGAGCAACCCAAGACCCAAACCTAATGAACTTACTGCCTATCTGTAAATCAAATGGGTCTAGGACTATCAATTCCAGGGACTTAAATATGGCCTGCAACTTAAATAGGACATGCTGGAGGGACACATTTATCTCCCAGTGACTGCCACATCTTTGGAGTAGGCTACCAATGCATGTTAAACAGAGCACCTCTATGACACAGTTCAAGAAGAACCTGGATGACTGGATGGACCACCATAAATTCTTACCAGGGTTAGCACCCAAAACCTTCCTGTACATGGGCAGTCCTCACTAAATGCAATCTTAGGTACTGCTAATAGCTCTATAGTGTTAAATTGGGTAGAACCAGCTAGGCTTCAAATGATCTCCAGGTCATCTAGAATCTCTACAGTATTACACTGGGTTGAGACAGCTAGGCTTAAAATGACCTCCGGGTTGATAGCCTAGTAATCTCCTGTGATCCCACATATCTACATCTAAATATAAATGTATATATGTATGTATGCATATATATATATATATATATATATATATATATATATATATATATATATATATATATATATATATATATATATATATATATATATATATATATATATATATATATATATATATATATATATATATATATATATATATATATATATATATATATATATATATATATATTTATAGGTTTACCATCAGCAGGTCGAAAATGACCCTATCGAATGATGGGATCATCGACCTACATCCGCGAAACCAACAATGTCAATGTTTGATATTGTTGAAATACCACTTGCTGTAAACCTCGGAACAGGCTTTAACATGGGGAGAGAGTCATACTTTGACAATGTTGGGTTCAACATTGTCGTCATTCGGCCTCCAGACTTTGATTGAAGTGGGTTTGATGAAACCCACTTCAACCTTTTGATTGTCACTCATTATATATATATATATTAAGGCAAATGTGTCATGGTCATCGCAGTCAGCCAGAGTAATTTCAAATTGTGACATACTTGTTGCACTCCACTCCCCCATCTAGTGTCTCTGGATGTTTCCAAGCAAGGCAAGGAGCAGTTATGCAGTGTAAATCTGCAGACTATCCCCCCATCCAAGGTAGGCACAAGTACTACAATGACTTTTCATCTGTCCTTGATTTTGCAGAATGTTCTGGTTACTGTCATATTTTTATACTGTTGATTTATGCTTATTATTATTCAAAAGGTGCCTGTTGCTCTGTGTTTAAGTAGCAGTGCTTTAATGACCATCTGGTAAGCTTGTCTGAGATTGTAAGATGCAAGTAAGTTTTAATAAGCATACTGTTAAAGAACTGCCAACATTGAAAGCCTTTCTGTTGTTGCCATGCAGAGAATACTTACATAACTAGATAACATATAAGCATTGGGTATTGAAATGCATATGACAGTATTTGTAATAAAGGCCAGGATTACATTATTTTAAGAGCTCATTACAGGCTTTACCTGCAAACTAAACAGAATTCCAATTTATCATGTGTGGTCCATATCCTGTGCAGTAATCCTTTAAGCAATGTATGTTGAGCTTGTTTCCTGTTTGCTTTTCATTTTTTACTTTGATCATGTTTTCCTCATGAAACAAGTAGATAGTTGTCAGGCAGCAGGTCTTTTTTGGATAAGAAACATTTTTACAAGTGGGGGTATCACAGATATTGCTACCTTCAGCATGTTATATGGTACTTTAATAAAGCTGAATATAAATTGTAATTGGAACTGGAGTACAAGGAGAAGTGGTTTGAGTTGAGTGCTAGTTTTTCTTGTACTTGATTTTGACTGGCATTCCAGTAATGTATTTAAAAAGTAATGTATTTTTTCATGCCTCACAACCTTTTTGTTTCCATCTAGATATTAAGTAAGCTGTCATACAGCCAATGGATTGAAATATGTTTTTTCTTCTACACCTCATTTTGTATTGATTGGACTCTCATAACGATGGTTTGGCACCCAGGGCAGAGTATTTAATTAAAGTTACAGTTTTTGTGGTTTTGAGCATAGATTCTCCCCTTTCTAGTTGGTCACACCCATTCCCATTGACCCCACCCATTCAGCTGTCTCCTGCAGCCCCCCTTTGATTTGAAGTCACCAGCCTCTACTGTGTGTATATATATATATATATATATATATATGTATATATATATATATATATATATATATATATATATATATATATATATATATATATATGAATCCCATTCTAATTGTTGATATTACATTATCCCGAAATTCACTTTGCCGAGACCAGTTCTCTGAAGTTACCATAGTCTGAAATAGCACTTTGCCGAATTTCACTTCTGCAAAACATCTGGCTCCATGCTGTCTAGTGCCCCATACTAGTTATGCAGGTAGGTATACAGCTATGTATGTTGTGGAAAGCAAAAAGTGTACGGCACTCCTATATTGTAAACAGACATCACACTACAGTATGGACGGACAAATATAGTCTTGTTGTCACTGTAGTGCGATCTTGGAGTTGGTATACATTTGTAGGGGGGCATGGTGGGCGGACGAGGGGGTTGCCCCCTGCAAAAATTAGGGAAAAATTTGAGGGTATGTTTTAGTGTGTGCTGTAGGTGTTAGTGATTGACTTGTTGGTATTTTCTGTTTGGGCAAAGTGGTGTTTCAGACTATTGTAGCTTTGGAGAACTGGTTTCTGCAAAGTGAATTTTGGAATAATGTAACAATGTAATTTCAGCAATTAGAATGGGATCCATATATATATTATCGATTATGGCTCCTAGTTTGCAGTCATCTGTGAACTTCATTAGCCAAAGACCTTCTGTGTTAGCCTGTACTTCAAAGAAGTAGATACCAAACAGGAGAGGACCCAGGACTGAACCCTGTGGTACTCCACTTGTCACTGGTCTGAAGTAGGATTTGGAGTCTGCTGCTTTCACAGTGTGGGTTCTGTCAGTGAGCCAGTTGGCAACCCATCTTGTGACATAGGGATTTATACCTAGTTTATTGAGTTTATCTATAATTCCAGAGTGGGGGATGGTGTCAAAAGCCTTGGCAAGATCTAGATAGGCTGTGTGAACCACCTTACCCTTGTCAACGGCTTTGGTGACTGCTTCAAAGAAGTCTATCAGATTTAGGAGACATGATCTGCCTTTTACAAACCCAAACTGGGTGGGGTCCAGAGTTTAGAGATTACCAATGTCTTGGTTTATAAGTTCCATGATAATACGTTCCATGGCCTTGCAGACCAGGCTAATGGAGCGTTAGTTCCCACGGTCTGTGGTGGCTCCCTCCTTGTGGAGTGGGATAACCATTGCTGTGCGCCATTCAGCAGGCACAAAGCCTGAGGTGAGGATATGACTGAACATGGTACTTAGGTTGGGTGCCAGTTCATTCTGTGGTTCATGTAGAATGCAGCCTGGGATGTTGTCTGGTCCCATGGATGCTGTGTTCTTGGCTTTGGAGAGTGTGATTTTTACCTGTGCAGCCGTGATTACAGAAACTTTGCATTCTTCCGGTATAGAGATGGGCTCTTTAGGGGGTTAAAAGGGGAGTAAAGTTAGCACTGAACCTATCTGCCAGGATGTTGGCAATATCAGTTGGGTATGTATATTTAGTGCCATTGTTCTGTAACTCAGAGCAGATCTGAGTGTTGCTATTGAGATTCTTGACATAGCTATAGAATGCTTTGCGGTTGTTTTTAGAATCAGTGGTGATTTTGTTTTCCTAACTAGCTTTGGAGGATTTTATCAGGGATCGCAGCTTCTTACTGAGGCTGACCAGGGAGCTCTTCCACTCATGGGATTTCACTGTCTTTTGCAACAGTTTCTTCCTTCTGTTGTACAGTTTGTTTATGGCAGGGGACCACCAGATTGGCTTCCTTTTTTTGGAGGATAGCATCTTAGTTCTGTTTGGGATAGCACGATCCACGCACTCATGTAAGTGCTTATAAAGTGCAATTGTGTAGGATTCAGTAGTCATAACTGTATTGTCCATCTGAATGGGTGTCATGAAGTTCACCACTTCTGTCTTAAGAAGCATGAAGTTGGCTTTGGAGAAATTTTTTACCATGGTTTTCTTAATGGGGGGTGGGGGCTGGATGTAGATATCTAGGGTAAGCTTATGGTCGGATTGGACCAATGAGGCGTTGACCTCATGTGTGGAACACTGGTCACTCATGTTGGTAATGACAAGATCTAGGATATTGCTGCCCCTGGTGGGGGTGTAGATAAGTTGATCCAGGGCGTTGAGCGAAGGAGTTAGTACATGAGTAGTTTTCCCAGTTAATGGTGGAGTAGTTGAAATCTCCCATTATTAGGGTGTTTGGTTGTACCCTAATATTTTCCAGTACATCAAGAAAAGAGGAGTTGGAACCCTGGGGCATGGTGGGTGATCTGTAGCAAGCTACAATTTGATTGCAGTTTTGCCCAGAGTTAGTTGCACTTGGATAACCTCAGCTGCATTATGTTGAGCAACTAACCTGGAGGTGTGGATATCCTTAATAAATATGGACACACCTCTGCCTTTGGTGTTTCGGTCCAGGTTACATGGCTGAAAAGTGCAGTATGAGTTATAGCCTAGTAGTGCAGCGGTGCTCTCTAGAGCATTGAACCATTTCTCAGTCACTGCACAGATATCGATGTTCTCCATTTTAAGGAGTGCCTTGAGTGAGAGCATTTTGAGATTTAGACTTCTAGCATCGAGTAGCATCATCCTCAGTTTTTGCTTGCCTGTTCCTGTTGCAGTGGTGAATTTGTCATTTGAACCTTGCCTAAACAAGGCACTATAGGGCCGGCAAGAACCTTAGCCAATATCCGGAATCCCAGGGGTGACAGGTGCAGGCCATCTCTGGCAAAGCATCATGGTCTGTTGACCATGTCATCCCAGGCAGACAGATACTGGATCCCTTTAGAATGGCACCAGAAGCTTAGCCAATTGTTGAAGTCAATCATTTTGTCATTGTACTGTGGCATCATTCTGGGTGATGGCAGAATGTTACTCAGGGCTATGGTCATACCTGCCTGGGCTACAAGATCGGAGAGCTCTTCCATGTCTCTTTTCATGTAGTCCAGGTAGGTAGGTCTCAGGTCGTTCGCACCAACATGGACAATGACAGAGTCATATTTGTATTTGTTGTGGAGTGACCTGAGTGAGTGGGTTATGTGGTGGATCCTGGCACCTGACAGGCAGCTGACAGTAACCTTCTCCTTGTTTAACATGGTGAGTGGGACATCAGTATGCCTGACTATAGAGTCACCTATGATTAGTGTGTTGGGTATGTTGTTTTGCCTTATTGGCTGTGGTTGAGTGACACACTGAGTCTGCAGGCTATGTGTCATTTGGGTTGTGTTGGGGGATGGAGGTTGCTTGCGTTTCTGCTTTGGAGGTCTCTGTTGCTTAGACAGATTATTATTGAGAGCCTCCTCGAATGTTTTTGTGTTACTGTATGTGGATTTTGGTGGTGTAGATTTAGTGAGACTATGTGATGAGTGTGGTGTGGTGCAAGTGTTTACCTTCTCCTCTTGACTGTCAAGTTCAGCCTTGATTGGAGGGAGCTTTATCTCCAGTTTGGCTAGATAAGTGCATCTCTCACAGGTTGTAGTGTTGGGTGGTAGGAGGAGATGATTGTGTGTGTAAAAGAGACAATTTCTACATTGCCCCAAGATGCCCAGATTCATCAGATAGACAGAAGAGAACACTGGGAGCTGACCCTTGGACATGCCTGAATATATACATATATATATATATATATATATATATATATATATATATATATATATATATATATATATATATATATATATACATATATATATATATATATATATATATATATAAATATATATAAATATATATATATATATAAATATATATATTCATTCATTCTCTTCTTAGCTCTGGCCAGAAGCTCCTTGCTATCTATAAACCAAATAAAAACCTTGGTAAACTTCTCTCCAGAAATTCAGTCTCCCAGGTCTGGAAAAGGCTTCCTTCCAACATCTGCAATGTTAATAGAAGCAGTCTTTTCAAAACCAAACTCAAAATCGACTTCCTTAACTCCAGAACTTGCTTTTCCATAATCCCCCTTAACCATCCATTTGCACCCCACCTCTCTCCTACTTCTCTCTACTCCGTCCACATTCTCTCCTTTCTTATGTTAACAAACTTATCTGTCTCATTCAAGCCACTGAAAATGTCTTTACTGTCACTATACTACCTGGTAGAGGACATGCTTGCACTGATGTTAATCTAAAGAGTTTTCTAAGTATTGTATAAAATTGATTCTTGCTGTATAGTCAGTGTAAATTAAATGTCATTACTGCATACCAACCACTGTTTTCTCTTCACATACACTATTGTATATATAATCTTTGTACTCTATGTTTCAATGCTGCATGTAAACATTTGGTATTCTCTGTTCTACACTTTCTTGTAAATATTTATAAACTGGAGCTTTTCTCCTCGGGTCTCCACTGATAATGGGCCACTTAGCTTTGCTGGAGATACCCGGTTAACAATTGTCAAATAAATAAATAAAATAAATCAATATATTTGTCTGTATACATATATAGATATATATATATATATATATATATATATATATATATATATATAGATAGATGGATAGATATAGATAGATACGTGTGTGTGTTTTGTGTGTGTATTTTGTAACAGGCAACTCTGTCTTTCTGGACACAAGTTTACTGCATGGCTAAGACTGTTTGGTTTGGCAGTTTTCCTCATATTTGGACCAAGTAACGATTCCAACTTTAATACCCTTATAGTCTTGAGCTATTCAGACAAGCCTAAAAGTAACATTGTTTGATCATTATCATGACAAAAATACATGTTTTATGTGTATGGTTGATTTTACTTTTTAGCTTTATTCCTGCAATGCAGCATCCCAGAAAAAAATATGGTTCTAGCAAATCACTTAATAATCTGTGCTGCTGCAGGCATATAACATACTGTCCTTTCTATCCAGCTAAAAGAAACACTTCTTGGTACTTTTCTTTCAGCATTCCTCTGGCTGATATCTTACTCCAACAGTATATTGATCCAAGCAAACAGCATAACATAACTTCTTGCTTTATGCAAAAAAAAAAACCTGAATAGCTGTACAATTTATAAACTGTCATGCATGCGAGCATTTTTTTAAAAATTGTGGATCCGTAACCTTCTGTCTTTCCCAAAAAATCAGATATGAAGAGCTCAGTCTGAAAAAAAAAATATTACTTTTCTTCAGTATATTGTGGAATTATGAATTATTTTAAAACTACATGCAAAGAAAATGCATGTAAGCATATGGCACCCACTCAGGGTTCTATATTTTAATTTACATTTGAAATTTTTGAGTATCAGGACAAGATACATAGTAAAGAGAAATCGCTAGGTCTGCATCACTCTGCTTCAAGATATGATGAGCACTGTTAACTAAACATAACACTAAAATTCCTCAGTGCCTGTGTACTGCAGCTCAAAGTTCTTTGTTTCAGACACTTTTTACCGTTATTCAGCTTTGTTTCTAATTAAGCAATTATGAATGCATGCAGACCTCTGGTAGCTATCTTAATGACTGTAAGAAATTATCAGTCCCAGAAAAAAAAGAAGATAAGCTGCATTAAATAAAGGATCATTTTTTCTTGGCTTGCTCTTTTCCTGCACTTTTGTTTCATTAGAAAGATCATGAAGTTGAATTATTATAACAGATATTTTTTTTTTACTTGGGTGGTCCTACACAAAGAAAATAGGGCTAACATGTTAATAAGTACTGCGGTAAAGAGAGACAAAGTATGTTAGAAAGGCTTTTCTATGAAAAAAACAGTATGAGTTGTTAGAAATCTACATGCAGGTCCAGATGTTCTCCTTTTTTTAAATATATTTGTTTTTCCCTGCGCGCAAGCTCCACACAGCAGCTTAAAGTTAAACCATTCAGAAATATCACAGCTTTATGAATGAACTAGCACCAAATGTGATATGAATGAAGGCGGCAAGACGCTTCCACTGTAGTATCATTCCAGGGCTACTGCAATATTGAATTGCTAAAGAGGAATGAATGATGCAGTGCATGGTCCCTCAAGAAGCATGTAAGCTTCTGTCTGGAAATAATGCTATGAAGTAAACCTGACATCTAAGAAAAGGAAAAAAAAATACGTAAAATAAAAGTGGTTCGTATTTCATTGTGTAACCTTATTTTATTTACTGCAAAATATGAACAGGAACAGATCATAATAGAGAGGTATAAAAATGCAATTAAAATAGTTTTAATGAATACTTTTTATTTCAAGCCACCATTCATAAATTATTAAGTTCCATTAAATACTGCCTATCTGAAAATATTGTGCTTTCAGGGAAAAGGTTTTTATTTCTTAATTATGTTTTACTCTAAAATTGCTACACAGTCTTAATGACTGGAAAGAAATTCTACAGAGCATGAAGTATGCTTTTTTATGGCAGTGAATACACAGCTTGTAAGATCATGACAATAAGCAAACAGCATCAGCTATATTATTGGCTTGCTTTTGCCAAGTTGCTTCTTCTAACTCATACACAAAGAGTTAAGGAAGTAAATTTCATTTTGTTGCTATGTGCAGCAACAGAACAGCAGGTTTAAAGAAGAAGACTACAAACACCACCCCCAGAAAAAGGTGAAAGGTGGTCTGAGCCAAAACGCACATGCTGACGTCCAACCCTTCCCTAGAGAATCAATGACGTTTATTGTGTGATCAATGCAATATCCCACTGCTAAATATAGGATTTGTGCATCCTAAAAAAATGGCACCTTATTATGACTAATTAGCAATAAAAAATTGTGGTTGTCTACAAGTTTAATTATTTAATCTCTAAGGTTTTGATTAAACTATGAGTAGCTTGCCTTAAGGAAAAGAATATAAAAATATACTGTTAATTATATTTCTGCATTAGAAAAGCATTCTTTCTTCTCAACTAGCCTAACTGTAACCATATCAGTGCCACTGCTATATATATAACATTCTTTCTTCAAATTATGATTAATTGTGATGTCTGGTAGTTACAATTTTTTTTCTTTCACTAGGGATAAAAATGCCTAGGTTTTATGATCGTCTCACACATTCAAAATAGAAATACGCATGCAATGAGTTCACATGTTCTCAGCATGCTCTGCTGCATAAACAGAATACAAACTTGGCGACATATTTCTCAGATACTGCTTGCATGAGGACTTGACCTAGAAACAAATTATTTGCAGACATGATCTTACATAAAGCTTATGTTATTAGAAAATATGAAACAAGGGGGTGTATGTTATTGGGAAATATGAAACAAGTATTGCAGAATGGCTGCAAAAATAATGTTCAAAAGTAAAGTAATATAGAAAAAATTGATATCAAATCTGAAAATAACTTCTAACTCATCTAAATAAAGAACAATCTAATTTTTGTTGAAACCTGGTTCTAAAATATATACCATTCAACTTGGCTATATTCTTGGATCAATACCAGTGGTAACGTGATGTAAGACAGGAACTTTGTCAGCATGAAATTAGACTTTTATTGAAATACTAACTATAGTTGGTGAAGAGGTAGACTGTCTGGGACACCTATGGGGATGCTGGTGAAGCTGTCATTGAAAGCTTTGGTCTATAACAAAACATAACGCATGAAAATATCAGAGTTTTTAATGAGCATTAATAAACATTGTTTTCCACCAAATCAAATTGTTAGTAGAGCATGTTACAAATGATAATGATCAGAACAGAAAAGTGTCTAAAAGAGGAATGACAAATATACAAAGCAGAGATGTATTAATGATGCGTGGCATGGTAGCTTATGTCGTATCAGGGTTTGATTAGCTATTGGGACGTCACCTGGAAAATGTACATTATTTTAGTGCAGAGAGTCTCTGCCATTACACATGCTTGTCTTTAGAGTTCTTCATCCAAATTCTGTAACTGGCATCCCATATACTAAAATATTTAGTTTTAGATGTTGCAGTTTATGAGTGACTTCTATTTATCTATGCTTCTTAGTATGAGTAATCAAGTATTGTAAACTAAGAAAAATACTGATTCTCCATGGCTGTTTCTGTTTTAAAAAAATAGGTATAAAGCATAAGCTTTTTTTTTTTAATTTTCCTTAGCACAGAACTGTGATTCTCTTAAAAACCTAAGGTGGACGTTTAGGTTGCTGGTAAATGCTATCCTACAAGGCAATGTGTTGCATAGGTAAGGCAGGGCCAACATATATGCTACTAATGGCCAGTGGCAGTGACTTAAACATGCCAGTGCAATTTGTAGAAGGAACAGAGCCTTGCAGAGGTACAAAATATATATGAGTAGAGCAACTAGACAAGAGAATTCAAACAGAAGAGTTAAATACTTTGAGAACATCGATTTTAGTACTGTGCCAGACTGATATCACATTTTTCCTCTCATTGCTTCTTAAGCCCTGGGATGAGACTAAATCCATTTGTTTAAACATACTATAACATATGAACTATGTTTTTATGAAGCCAAACAGCCCTAGAATTCAAAATGAACTGTCGTTCTTTGTATTTCTAATGACTTTCTAGTGATGTTTGACATAATAGACATAAAACATGGATTTACAGAAATGTTATGACGTGGGATTTAAAGAGTTGCAAGTTTTGTTAAAAAAAAGCAAAATAAAATGCTTTGGGGATGGGAGAAGACTTGTTTCTTGAATGCTGTTCTACTTTCTTTTAACTATGGGCATGCATCATGTAATGAGATAAACATGAGGATATTACGTATAAGCAAGGAGTTAATGCAATGCTTTTGTTACTTGTGATGTTGTTTTTTATGTTTATATCCATGCTACCAAAGGAAAGTCTTGTTTATGGATCTGAATTTTAGGTAGGATAGTACATTTAGTGTTTATAATATTACCTGCTCTCAGTCTGAAAAAATACACAGGTTTAGGGCACTCACTACTCACTTCTCTTTCCATGTTGATATGTAGACAGATTTTATCCAGTGTATAAATGTAAATTGGATACCTAGAACATGATTATGTAAACCAGCCATAAAACCCTCTGTCAGGTTTGAAACGTAGTTTATCTGTGCAACCCATTCAGTTTTATTTCTGCCTATACTTTCATAGAGTAGCTATGATTTACTGAATGTGGTAAAGAAACAGTCTGATATAATTACAGGAAGTATTATGCTCATTAGTATGACGTGCTTCACCTGTGGGATATTTACAAAATCATTATTTTATTTTCATAGATCCTTAACTGGCTGTGTAATACATTTTTGTTATTGACAACTTCATGGCATGTTGGTTAATTTGAAATTTTATGGTTTAAAGTATTTATTTAATTCACATTTTCAAAATGCAAAGTATTTAATCTGGAATGGGCTTCTGCAATTCACATGCCCACTTATCCAATACTGTTGCTTATTTCATGGAAATTGTGAGAGGATATAACATCATAGGTTCATAGGCAGGTGCTAGGCTATTGGCCCTAGGGCCTATACAAGCCTAGCCAAAAAGGTACCCTGGCTTTCGCCACCCAAGAAAATTATTTCCCTGTGTCCCTGTCAAGCAAAGCCACAGAAGTGATCCCCAGGTTGAATTTCCTATCTCCCATCCAATCATCAAGATTTTTCTTGAAGAGTGCTAATGAGGAGCTTTGTTTGATATAGATAGGTAGTTTGTTCCAGAGTATGGGAAGTCTCTTTGACAGGAATCTATCCCTCCGGCATGTTCTGTTTATTGTGGTGACAAGGTTTAGGTCCCTAGAGCGTGTAGCTCGGAGGGATTGGGATTTCTTTAAGTGGAGCATGTCCAACAGCTCTGGGTTTGGCATAGCTTTGTATGTTAGGCAGAGATCGCCTCTGAGTAGGCGATATGTGACAGAGTAAAGCTGGTGTTTTTTGAGACGGTCTGCATAGGGCATCTGTTTGAGGTCGGTAATCCTCTTTGTAAGGTATTCCTGCGGCCTTTCCAGTTGTTGTAGATGTCTTGTGAGGTACATACCAAAAGGGGCGCTGTATTCTATAATGGGTCTAATGAGTAACAAGTAGAGTGGAACAATGACCTCTTTTTTTCCTGGATGAAAAACCTTTTTTGATGAGGTGTGCCATGTAGAACAATTTCCTGACTACTGTGGCAATGTGATTATCAAAGGAGAGACTACTGTTCAACTGTGTCCCAAAGTCTCTTATCACACTTTCGGTGTTAAGTAGACTACCGCCTATGTGGTAGTTCATGGGTACAGTGTTTTTACCAAAAGGGATGACAATGTACTTTTTGGCATAAGTACCAGGATTATTTTGATAGTTAATTGGTGGTTGATCGGTAGGGCCATTCTACCAGCTTTGATTGTGATTATTCTGTGAATCACCCACAGCATCTTTAGCATCAGGTTCTCTGAAACTGAAAAACATAAAAAAGGGAAAGCAGCTATAACCAACAACAGTCCCTGTCGCACAATGTTTGAAAGAACAAATAGAATACAATTGTTAAAAGAATAACTGCAGAGAGATGCCTGGCTCTCATTCACCTCTCCCGATTGTAGAGAAAATGTCTGCCTAGTATAGGGAAGAGCTACCATAGCAAATAATTAAATAACAAGTAATGAAGGACATCCTTGGCATGTATCACACTATGAAAAAAACTCTCTTAAATTCAAGAACCCAGATAAATGCTGGCAAGTTAATTTCAATAAAGCACTGGGAACAATTTCTACATTTACTTGGAAAGCCAAATATTTTCAGGACTAGAAATAAATACCTCTAGGATAGCTTAACAAAACCTT
Organism: Protopterus annectens; assembly: GCF_019279795.1. Taxonomy (NCBI): domain Eukaryota; kingdom Metazoa; phylum Chordata; order Ceratodontiformes; family Protopteridae; genus Protopterus; species Protopterus annectens. The sequence continues at coordinate 276,078,667 of NC_056751.1, forward strand.
TTACTGTGGTGACATTAAAGGCAAGATGAAGATCCTTGCTACAGTTTCTACATTTGGAAAACCATGGCAATCTTCCAATGCCATCTCTTGCTTGCTTAAATGGAATGAACTAACCAGACTGGGATGAACTTATTGTCTAATAAAGCTTCAAATTCAGTTTTATATCTACTACCTTTGCTGGATATCTGTTGATCATCAAACCCCCCTATGAAAACAAAGCCCATTTGTTCTTCTGTATTGGACATACTCAATAGACAGGCAACAGTTACCCAGAGGGAATGTCATTCAAGCAGCCATGTATGTGCTTTGGACCTTTTTGGCATCCCATTAATGAATGAACTATTAGTATGGACATCACTCTCCCACTGACAAAGGTGGTATGACTTTCATTCCTACATAGCCACAATGCTATTCCCATGGAAATACATGCTTCAAAGCAGCTGTGACTAAAGCCTGTGGTAGACACTTGTGGAGCTATACAAAGGCCTCCTAACTAACCCTCACATCGCCAATTTCTCTAAAGAATTGTGGCACTGGAAAATCCGTCCTCACCTCTTTGCATTAGGACAGAAACACCTAACCTCCACTTGCCAGGTCTAACAGACTCCTGAGCTGCAAATTACAACAATTGTCAAGACTACAGCTGGGGCTTTATCCATCTATGTTAACAAAGCTGGCCCTCACACCCATTGATTTGTGGTGATGATAGCATAATATGAATTTTATAATAAACATTTATAACTGAGAATGGCCTAAATCCTAATTAGTTATTAGGACACAGTTGTAAGGATTGACTTCCATTAGTTGGAATATTTGGCTCACCGGGTCTTCATATAAAAATAAGTTACCTTAAGAAAAAAGATGGATGGCTTTTCTTGGAAGAAGCCAATGCAGTTCTGATGGTAGCTTATCATGGCCTAAATGACCATCCAATGTATACCTTAAAAGCACATTTGTCTAGCTCAGTCTTAGTGAATAAAGCTTCCATAAGTTCCTTATGGCCCTCAGACCAGCATTCACGTTCATTAGCATTAAAAACCTTACTCCATTTCTGAAGGAGCATAAGTGAACATAGTCACTCAATAACTTTTTCATTCATGCAAGCCACCCATTGAACTCTGCTCATGCCATCTACTGTATGGACTTGTGTTCCCCTAGGAGGGAGAATATCCCTCAACTGCCCAGATTTTTGTCTCATAGTTTTGGTCTATTCCTCATAGAATCTACTTTTTTTCTACAAAATCATTGATAGCTGAAGTCATTAAATAATGATGGACATTTGCGCTTCACAATTTAAATCATTCAGAAAATGCATGTTAATGCAAATACTGTTATTCTACCAACATTCTATGCTTATAAGAGGAATAATTAAAACTATAAATTATTTTGGGCCTTTGAACCACCATTCCTTTTTTACTTTGTCTAGATTTCTTGTACTAAGGAGTAACAAATTAAGAGATATGAGAGAGGCCCCTATGGCTCAGCCATTCTCTGGTGGCATGAGTCATGATGGACCAGAAGAAGAGCAATCATCTCCTCTGCACTTAGACTGGGGTGCTTGGTGTAAGATAAGCAGCAAACTACAAACTTGACCACCAATATAAATGATAAAAGCCAATAAAAGAACTTAAGCACTTTCACTCCTAACAGCTTCTTCTTCAGATCATAACATCAATGAAAGTGCTTGATAACTTAAAACACAAACTAACCAATCAAAAAAAAATCGAATCACATGTCTTCCTACTACAAATCAGGTAACCTGAAGTCATTCATAAAACCCCAAAGACTTTATTCATAAAGAAGAAGCCAATAGAATCAATACCTCAAGCCACGTCCTTGCAAGATTGGTTTGATTGTTAGAGGGTCATTCAAACCAGGAGGTGAGTCAGCTTTCAGTAAAATAATCCATCTGAGCTCAATACATTCCTTGGCATTTTTGATATCACCCTCTCTATTGGTTTATTCAATAATATCTAAAACATTAATTTTAAAATAATGTGCAGGGTCAAAGTCAATAACATATCCAGCTAAGGCATTTGTAGATTTCTTATTCCAAATGTCACCTATATGTTCAAATACTCTTTCAGCACCCATTGGTTTTCCTGACATAGGAACTATTGCATCCTTGACACATGCCGCCAACAGACAAAGGTGGGGGGATTGTCCTTATAGACAAATAGCATTATTTAACTAAAATGCGTCAGATGCTAGAGGATGCTTCTTCAAAGACATCAAATGGAAGGTTTGATTAATATAGTTGAGTTTAAGTATTGAAGCACTTTCAATGATTTGTGGTCTGAAGAAACAGCTATTAGCCATCAAAGCTCTTACATTCTTTTATTGGCTTTTATCATTTATTTTGAAACTTTTTACATTCCAGCCATGGTGGTTGAGTTTGTTGTTTGCTGCTTAACTTGTGTCTTTGTACTTTCACGACCTTTACTCTCCAGGATTACCTGTGTTTGCTGTTGTGTCTGGTGTAAGGCCTAGCCTTCCATCCATGCATCTCCAGTTATAACCAAAGAGTCTGCATGCCATGGACATTGTGACTGATATCCATGCCTCTTTGTGCAATATAATCAGAGTCCCTGATTCCCAACCCAATACCTTATAGGTTGTATCACCATATGAGACTCACTCTCTACCAGAACTATAACCACAGACAGCATTGTGACAGGCACATGCTCCTAGCCCCTTTCCATCAGAAAAAGTGAGGCTCCAAAATTTCATTATTCCACCTCTTCCTCTCATGATCTCCAACTGATGTCTAAGCCATTAATGCAATTCACATTATCAGAATTAGAGCAGCCTTACTCCTTAATCCCAAAGAGGTCCATTACTGAATGAATATTTTTAAAGCACCAGTAGTGGAGTAATTGTTTTTTGTGGTTATTAGCTCAGTTACAAAGCGGTTCAGTCCAGTATCTGAGGATTAGCTATCTTTGCCAGCACTTTTAATGAGTAGAGAGAGGTGACATACAACTTAAGACTTGTTCAATACAACGTCTGCCTTAATGTTCAATGCCTTTTATGGTCCTGGATGCAAAACTAATTGGGTGGTTGTGCATGGCGGTTCAGAATTTTTACCTTTGGTTGCTAAGAATCATAGACAATTTATTAGTGATTTGTAATCCTTATTATAATCCCTTATAATAGTTACCAGCCAGATACATAGGTGAACACTATGAAGGTAGTTAAAGCCATATGCATTACATTTAAAGGAAAAGAAGAATCATCCTTATTGCTGCCTCAGATGCTGTCTTAGGTCTTTTGTACCATATCCAGAACTCCATGAGCCAAATAAAGAATGCTGATAATCTCCGTGGCATACTGCCCATCCCATTTGTTGATGGCTGAAGAGGAGCTAGACAACCATTAGTGTCCTGCTTTTGGACAAGCTCAAAAATGTAACATTTAAAGGGGAACAATTATCCTTCAGTTCTACAGCATAATATATCTTATCTAACCTGCAACAAACCCAGTGTTTGCTTGAGTAAAAGGCAGTCACTGCTGCTTCTGAAATACCAGGGGATCAGAGATCAAAAGTGTACCAGTTCTAGCATCATTAACAACTCTATACAGTGCTGCCAACCATCTAGTACCAGATGTTTTGATGTTTGCAGCATACAACATGGAATTAAAGTCATTCAGCCATATCAACATACATATATACAAATAGCTCACAACAATAAAGGATAGTTTGAAATTTCTAGACTGCGAACCAAGAATTTAAATAACTAACTAACATAAAGTAAGTGTTTTCCCATACAAGTACAATTCTCATCCATGAGCAATATTATTTTGTAAATGAAAAAAATGGCGTATTCAGTAAGAAACATAACATGACCAGTGCGATCAAGATAGTGTGATACAGCCTGATGAGGGTTAGGTATACAAAAGTGCAAAACCAGAGCAATCATGTCAAGCCAATGCTGTATAATTAAGTCTTGCAGCCATAAAAAATGTCAGTCATTGCACAAGAATTAGAGATATGATAGCTATGGTCAAGTGACCCAAGGACAGTGGCATAGAGGTAAAATGTCCGATGCTATAAGCATTCACATACACATTTTTACTGCCATATCACTGCTACACGTTCACATCTGGGAGCCCACACAAGATTTATACAACAAAGTGCCAACATGATTTATTTTATAAATGTTGAGGAAATGTGGTGATAAGACAGTTGTAAAGATATAAGGATAAGCAGAGGAATGACAGGAGGACAGAGTGTGGGGGAGAATGCCTTTTTGTGGGACAGGTGCACTTTTCTATTTTTATAAGTGTAAGGTGAAATTGCATGGAGAATGTATAGGTAGGAAGGAGGATAAAAGGATAGCTGTAGGGGGTCGACACTGAAACACTTAATGCAGAGATTGAAAAAGGAGGTACTAACAGAAAAGTCAAGCAGCAATACAGGTTTGCAGATGATCAGAGTATGTGGACACAACACAAGGAATAGGAACAGTATGATGAGGATAGGGTAGGATGAGAATGACTTCTCAAACCAGACCAGTAGGCAACCTGCCTAGATGCCAGTCACCTACATTGCTAATAACATTGGCGGGATCGGCACTGATGGCCCAAATGTTGGGCCAGCTGACTATCCAACTCTACCAGCTGAATGAGAAGGTGATTTAGAATACCAGTGCAGACAGTGAACTGCCAGATCCCATCCAGTTGACACAGGTGAGACTCTCTGAACCATTTTCTAAAGAAGAGTTTTAGTACTCACCAAGGAATGAAGCAGAAATAGGGGCTACCACTGAGCACACTAAATCACTTTCCACAATGTATCCTTTATCACCCTGTTGAGACAAATACCTGGTCACTACCAAGGGTCAGCAGTCATGTGAGGTGGCCAGTGTAGAACAAGGTGATCACTGCATCATAGCTGTCTGTTTTGTTGCCAGTCCAGCTTAAAAAATGAAAATAAATGGAGCAAAACAAAAAGGTATCATAATCAATATGGTGTGATATGGTTTATTAAGGCAGGACATGGAAGGAAAAACTATTTCCAGCAAAAAAATTGTAAAACAATGTAAATGTAATATTATTATACAACTGGGGGTAACACGGTGGATACAAATACAGTGCAACTGGAATAATTTTGGACAGAAGCACAGTAATGCCAGGAAACAATATACACAATGAGCTACTAATCGATGGTTAAACTTGAAAATGCATAAATCATACAGCTCCCCAGTGCAATGGTAAACATGTTAAGCAGAGTTGTAGAGAAATAGCAGATGGAGGTATAACTACAAAAGTTTATGACAGAAGCAGAGTTAATTGATGAAAAACTAATATACAAATGCACTGAACAGAGCAATCATTAAATATTAAAATGAAAAAAGAAAAAAGATACAACACAGTGCTGTACTAAACATTTTAAGTAGATTAATGTTGGTAATACAGTGCACTTACCCTGCTAGCTGGAGAGTTTGTCCTGCCTTTTCTGGCTGACAATCCTTTTTGTGTTTCAAAGCAATGCAAAAAATGCCTTAATGAGTACAGCACACATGTGATGGCAGAAGGCATGCATACCTAGAATTCCCAGATATCTTATTGCAATACGGAGGATCTCTCAACATAACTTCATCTTCCTTGTGGGGGAGAAGGTCTAGGTGGCACCTCCACAAATCACTATATTTATGCTAACACTGCTTGCCATAGATTGATAATGCCAGTGGCATCATTCATTGCCCTGAAAAGCAAGTGCCATGTATCCATTTTGTACAGTGGACCTTAGCAATCCCCCAACAGGTGCTATATATGCTATTTGTGCAGTAGTATAAAATAATTACTCAGTCTCTGCTATGCAATGTGGGAGCCATTCCAAATTCACATACTGCCACCATGTTCACTCACAACGTCAGCCCCAGTAGTGAAAACAACAGCCAGGATGCAACACCATGCATTGTAAACAACACAAGATGAAAGCACTTGCAGTAGAACAGCAGCACCATGCATTGTAAACGACGCAAGATGAAAGCACTTGCAGTAGAACAGCAACACCATGCATTGTAAACAACACAAGATGAAAGCACTTGCAGTAGAACAGCTTAATGCCATCCATGGTATCATGGCACACATGGTCAGAAGTGCAAGGAAGGCTGATATTGGTGTGGGCAGGCTTCTCATGCCTGCATACACTTAGTGACCTCTGACTGTGCACATCAATGACAGGCAGCTGGGTAGCATGATGACCATGGCCATTAATACACTAAAATGTGTTTATAGTGTACCCTTGCTCCCCATGCATGCATGCCATAATTAAAATATAGCCCATTTATGAGTAGGACCTGGCACTGTAGCATGGAATAGGGGTAAGAGCACATTGTATTAAAGATATGATTCTGATAAAGTCAGGCTAAATCACTGTGTTAGCATAACAGCTGTTCTATAAGTCTTGCTTTATCAAGATAAAAATCACAGTCCTTATTTTGTGGAAGACTCTGTTACAAAGTGCAACACAGATATTTCAAGGAAAAATGGAATTAGAATGTACTGACATATACAGAAAGTGAAAGCAGACTTGATTAAGTGGTAATAGATCCCAGCACTGCAGCCACTGCTCAAGGCAGCACTATTTCCACAGATACGGCCACACAGTAATGAAGTCTGTGTCTGGACTGGCCGTGACAATGGTCTGATGGGATGGGGCCTCAGACTGAAAGGGCAAAAGACAAAGGAGGACAGGTTGTACTCTGTCTTTATGGATAACGTCTGCATCCAGACAGGGTACATGGAACAAGCAGGACAGACTGTAGTCCTGTAAGGGTAATGTGCATTTATTTCAGGTGCTGGAGTCAGCAGATCAGGCTGCAGTCCTGGGAAATGTGTGCATCAGTCCAGGGCACAGGGATATGGCAGTTCAGCCTACCCCATGTCTGTAATGTTTTGCATGTGCACAAAGATATAGCACTAGTTGTTGCTGGTGAAAATGGGCTTCCAGTACACCTGGCACACACACTGACACGGTCACAAGTGAAATGGACAACACATTTGTCTCACATGCCCATAGCTGCCACATTATGGCCCAGTGTTAGAACATTTATCTTTTAGTGGTGTATAAGGCTATGTCCACCATTGGGATAATATAGTGTGTGAAGTGGTGTGTTTTGGCCAACATGGATAGTCCTGCATACCCCCACTGATCCACATGTGTACCCACATGTACCTGAAATATCATAAGGAAAAAAAAGATCCTTGTCCTAAATAGAACACCATGTAGGGGACTGATGTGCTTCTGCAGGACTGTTTACAAAAGGCAAGCATATCCTGACTGTGTTAAAAAGGACAAGGCCTGCCAGGACTAGATGTGGCAAAGACCGGTACAGGATATCAGTGTGATGGGTGGTCACAAAAGGATGCTGGTACAAGTGTCTCACAGGGTCACTGACATGAACCTCTATGCTAAAACCAAGAATCAGGACATATATGTGGACAGTTCAAATCACTAGAGGTCTCCCTCCCGGGTCTATATCATATGAGCGAATGGGAAAAACTGTGAACGCTCATAACCTCAAAAGTACCGGACCTTGAAGTGCTTTTTCTGAGATCATGGTACAGTAAGGAATGGAATATTTGCCCTTTCCTCACTGTAGTGCGATCTCAGAGCGGTACCTTTGAGATTGTGAGCGTTCGTGGTTTTTCCCGTTTGCTCAGATGATATAGATTTTTCCCTCCCACACAATAGTAGCTCATGGACACCGAGAATTTTCTACTAGCCTTCTGTGTTATCACTTAGAGATCACTCATATCCAGTGATAAACTGGGTATTAAGCCAGATTGGTCACAATTGTTTGAGTGTGTACTGGTGTATTGTCCATGTGAGCCAAGGCACATGGCATTTCTCTATAAAACTGTATCACTTCTGTCTGGATTATTCAAGGCTGCAAGACAGTACCTGCACATCAAAGTATGACTTCTTTGCTGTCTTAATGGGATGTACAGGGGAGTATTGGGTCATGCTACAGAATATTGTCCAGCATCTCTGCATCATTGACAGACATAGCATTTCACATTTATGACACCCAGCCAAGCAGTGATACAATAGAGATAACCTGCACCACAATATATATATATATATATATATATATATATATATATATATATATATATATATATATATACATATATATATTTATATATATATATATATATATATGTGTGTGTGTGTGTGTGTGTGTGTGCGTGTACATAGGCTATGCATATCCACTCTGTGTACTGTATCTTGTTCCATGACTGGATTAGCACATATCCCAACTTCCAGATTGCTAAGTTATATGTATGTATTTACATGTTCCATTGTAAAAGGATCCAGCACAGATCAGCTCATGCCTAATGTCTATATGCCTCAGGATGCTGATGTTAATGGCATCCTACACCCAAGTACAGTCTAAATATACAGATGTACTTTCAGCAACACTAACAGTTTATTGCACACTCCTCTCTCCCAAAGATATAGGGATTGCAGACATAAAAGGAGAACTTCCAGCTTTGCCTGTGCTTAGAGCAGGATGCCCCAAACTTGTTAGACCCAAGCAAACCTAATACAAGCAGTTCAAGAATGCTGAACCACGTTCCAAGGTGTGCACATACATTACTGGGGAGAGTTGTGGAAATGGCCATCTGTGCCATAAGGCCAGAATATCCCATGCCCTTTATGTTAACCTTTGCAAAAATCAGATGATGTGCAATTCTGTGATCCACGCACAGATGCCCACTAATCAGGCCATATTAAAGCTGCTCACTATACTGCATGACCTGCATGAAGACCTTCAGCCATTGCAGGGACTGCAGGTAGGAACAGCCCACTTGGCAGCTGTTGTTTTGTCCCTCCATTAGGATGCATTTGGCCAACATGTTTGTGGCAAGAGAATGTTGTGTACTGCTGGCATGTATATCTTATTAACACGGATGGCATTCACCATTAAAAAGATAGCCATACTGTCAATTGTAGCCTCTATCCTCTGGTCATGGATGCTCACCATGATGCTACCAATGCTTTTTCAGCTGCAATGCAATGTGGTCTCTGCCTTTAGCAGTGGATGTCACCTGGACATGTTTCATGCTTCTGCAGCATCATTGTGGGCATACCCTACAAGGCATCCCTCTCAGGGACACACAGTACATCAGCCCTATTCCCTTTAAATATACTATAAGTAATATGTACCTGTGCTCCATCACAGCAGAGTGGATGCTGTCCATCTGCAGGCATCACAGAAATACTTTACCATGTGCAGTTGATGTGGTCATGCCATCTCCCTGACAAGCTCATTCCAAGCATGATAATGCTGGGCCACATGGAACACCCGGTCATCATTCCATATCTGGAAGCTCCACTCCTATCTAAAGACATAATTCTTGATACCCTACAGCCTTCTAGCTTAGTGTGTATGCTTAATGCAGGCACCACCCACAACCCTTCCACCTATGCTACCACTATTTTCATTGTCACTTTGCCCCAACACCTGTACAAATGATAATTGTGACTTTCCCACACCTCTTGCTAGTGTGGATATCGTAATTTCTGATGCACAGCATGGCTTGTCAATGCAGTATGATGCCAAGTCTGAGTGTATAAATGCGTATATCACTTTCATTGCATGTCTGTCTTGTCATGGCTCATAGTTCTGGGCAGTACCAAAATGTTTTGCTCCTGCTTATACATTTGCATGAGGGCAGTCTACAGTCACACCCTCAGTTGTCTCCTCATCTAGCACCGATATTGCTGCTAGTACATGTATGGCAGCCATTGCTATGGGCTCCCCTTGCTGTAACAATATTTGTAGCACCATGCACTGTAGTATGGCAAATACCACATCGATCTTGCTACAGGTCTCTGCAGCAAACTGCAATACACCACCAGATGTATACAGGCATTGGAAGCAGATTGTTTTGCCTGTGACAGTCGTGTTTTTTTAACCCATCTCTGACACAGTATGAAGGCCAAGGATTTGGGGACATCATCCAAGGTCACAGGGTATAAGAGGCATTACCTACAACATGCAATAGCAAATACTTGTATAAGTGGTCTTCTGCCTACCTTCATAGGGTTGACCCTAAGATTGGAAATGTGCACATTTATGCACTAGTTGATACTGTGAGAAATCCCTCTGCACAAAGCAATAGTATAGATTAGCAGCTGATGAAGAAGATGCCCTTCCAGTTAATATAGGAGACATAAAGTGAAGCAGTTCAGGCCTTAATAATGTGGGTGAAGTCAATGGTCCCCAGGACATAACGGAAATAAGCTAGGTTGCAGAATCCCCTTATAGTGGTTATTCTCTCCTCTGCTATCAATCAAAATCATATACAGTCCTCCTCATACATCAGCATCACTTCCAGGAAATGGCATATGATTCATGAGACCAAGGCCTAGGCCTATGAAACACCTAGCTTGTCACCAGTCAGAGACAATCATCATCTCAGTGATGGTGGCTAATGCCGCACAAACCTTCATATCCGAGTGTATATCACATAATTGAAATCCCAAAATATCAAACACCATAAGCTCGTACTTGGAATTTCAAAATGTGATATAATCGAAAGCTCAGAACAGCAAATTTCTTCCCAGGGAAAAATTTGCTGTTCCGAGAAACACACACATAACACAAGCACAACAAAAAAAGTAATCCACACATATACACTTAAAATCCTACTTCTAACCCTACACTAAACCGTACATACCCTACTATCTATCCACTTACCTTAACCCGAATCCTAACCCAAAGGTTCGTAACTATCGCACTCTCACCTTACCCGCTCCCTAACCCTAACGTCCCTAACTATTGCACACTCACCTTACCGCTCCCTAAGGTCCTTCACTATCGCACACTCACCTTAAAAGCTCCCTAACCCTAAGGCCCCTAACTATCACAAACTCACTTACCCACTCCCTAATCCTAAGGTCCCTAACTATCCCATTCCCAAACTCACCTTAACCCAGTCTGTAACCTTCGCACCACAGTGGAGAAAATAGCAAAGTGGCAGAAACAGCCCATCGAATTCTTTCCCTAAAAAAGAAGTTGATGTTCTGCAGCTTCGCTATTTTCAGCATTCACTGTTTTGGGTTCGATATTATAACATTCAATGTTTTACTACTTCGATGTTATGATATAAACCCTTCATATCCATTTGGATAGGCAACCAATTCATCATTGTTAATCCTATGCGAGGATATCCTATACCTGCTAGTTATTGTGTGATGAATCTCTCCACACTGCAGTGATCAGCTATGTTCTGGTCATAGGTATGAGGGCATAACAACTTCCTGATGGAGACTTCTACATAGTAAAGGGTGATGTCATACAGCATCTCAAACTGACTACCAAAGCTGGCTACTAAAACATACTAACCCAGAAATTATGTTTTTCAGATAACAGATTGCAGCAGCTTGCTGTGCAAATTTAATGTTTCTGAATCATGCCTCTGTGTTGGTTGTCATTTATATATATATATATATATATATATATATATATATATATATACTCTCATTAGTGTGCTAGTATTAATTTGCATGCAAAGCATATTGTGCTATTTTTCACTCTCCAAGCACATCACTATTTGTCATGCTATTTCTCTTAACGCAGTCCACATTTGTTTCAGAAACATCCTTCAGTGTTAGAAAGTCTACCCATCTTCTTTGACTTTGGGGCAGAAAGCCCTGTTTTATGACCAAAAGACACGTAGTTTAAAGGTTAATTTCATAGTCAGCCCATAATAATCTATTGTATATTTTGCCTGGATTTAATAATCCTCATGTTGAGATTTTCAGGATGTGTTTTAGTAACTGATCCACTCATATTTAAAGCAAACCTCTGCATTTGATTGATATAAATAAAAAAGAATAATTGAGAACATGCCTGACACTCTTTCTCACCAACTCTCTGCTACTTGAAATTGCCAGCAAATATTTCTTTCTGCACAAATCTTGCCCAATGCACCACAATAAATATACAAAACATGTTTTTAATCACTTCAACCCAAAAGCACCCTGACTGGTTTTGCAGTCACATTGATGCTTTGAAGGAATGCTCAGTGAGTGCCAGCTTCAAGAAATTAACTTGCTGAAAACCACTCTTAGTGAATAGGATTTTTTTTTTTGTACAGGGGAACAAGCCTGGACTGGGAGGACATGCCTCCTGCAAACCATGCTTATACATATCATCTCGAGTCAGTAAACAGTATACTCAGTTGGATACTCTGTTAAAGGCCGAGGCATTAGGGAGGAGTGATTGCGTTTTACAGCTTTTCTAAGTGCAATAAATTGCTTTTTGGATCTACTGGCTGAGTCGTTTGTGAACTGGTTTCTTCATTTTTGGCTGTTCATCAGTATACAACATTGGCACTGAAAGTGCATCACTGCAAACTTACTTCATGGCTGGCACACACTCATAAGAATGTTGGAACAATTGATAGGGTCCCCTTATTCAAGGAGGGATCACACCCAGCACTCTGATGGATAGAAGCCACTGTAACAGGAATTAGAACAAAGGAGTATTATGGATAACTGTACTCATCTATCAACCAAAGAAAGAAAAATAAAGATGATCCTAGAAACCTAGTCTGATGAACATGTGGCAAATTAAAACAATGAGGTGGATAGAAGCAATTGTATCAGTTCAACAGACAAAACAGGGATTAGAACAAATGAGTACTATAGATAACTATACTCATCCATCAATGAGAAAGAAAGTTCATACTAGAAACCCAGCCTGGAATGTTTTGATCAGCACTTCAGTGGAGCATATGAATATGTGGCAACTCAGAGCAATATTCCTTCTACCTTAGGAAACAATTAATTTACATATCTTTCACAAACATGGTCACCAGGAAAAGAAGGTATACCTATATGACAATGGAAGTTGACATTACTGTTATCACCCTCCCAAAACTATAGTCATTTGGTAAATTAAAAATAGATTAATGGTACAATAATGTATGTTATGGGCTGCACTTATGGAACCTATTGCATCCTCCTCAAGTTCAGTATGCGTCCATTAGTTCAGGTGGACACTGACAGCTCTCCCTTAGAGAAAAGACCAGGTCAAAACCTTAGCCAATCCACCAGCCCAATGTGACTATGTAGCCTATAGCAGTAAAAAATTGTGAGGCAGCAGACTGTAGCATAAATTGCTGTATTTATTAGCTCGAAAGCATGAAAGAGAGACAAAACAGACCGGTTTCAGCTGTAAAAAATACAAAGCCTTCTTCAGTGGAGTCACTACAGTCAGTACAGTTTGAAACAAAATTAGATGGTAAACTAAAATATCTTCACTCTTTAAGACAAAGATTTATTATAAAGAAAAGCATATCCCTTTCCAAATTCCTCATACTGGAAGACCTATTTTTTTGCCAGACACATGGTGACAGTTTAACATAAAGAGATGCAAGTTCAAGGCCAGTTAATGAATATAAGTTCAAGTTATGAATAAACAGAAAATAAAAAACAGAAACAAAGGCAGCAGCAGCTGACAAGATGAACAAAACAGAAAGAGGGGATTTGTAAGCATTCTATCAAAAATAAATACTCCTCTCAGAGTAAAAAGCATCGGCAGGGCAGGAAATCTTTTAACAAAGATAAATTAAAAGCTCAGCCAAATTTCAGACTGCCAGTTTACTGAAGAAAGATTTAGAATGGCTACTAGAGATCCAGAAGTTGGAAATGACTAAACTTGATCCAGCAAGGCTATAACCACATATTTCTATATAATAATGCAAATGTGGGCATATCTTTGGCTCCCTATGCCCAAGCACAGCTGACTACAATAAAAAATGAAGGAGGAAAAGTGAAAAAAAATGTAAGCAGAATGCAATATAGAACTGATAAGCAGGGGAATTCACTCCAACTTACAAGTGTTTAATTGCAAAATAAAAATTGTCAGCACCTCCTTAGGTGTCAAAATAAGACATAATGTATATGTAATGTCTGATAAAAAAGAAATTTGTCAAAGTTGTTTGTTTGACTAAAAGAGTCCTTGTGTCTAATGTTCTAGAAATATGTCAATGTTACTGGTTTGACTAAATGAATCCTTGTGTCTAAGGAGACCACATGGCCCATGGATCCATGAGCCAGTCAGCAAAAATAAGGTACTATATACTAAAGAATCTCAAAGAGCAAACTTGCCAAATTCAAGTTCAAAACTGATACAAGCAGTTTATAAACAGCAATATGGTTCAGCTCATTTATGTTGCTTATAAATCTCCTTTCAACAATTCCAGTCCACTTCAACTTGCTTTCAGGAATAGAATACTGTTATTCCTAGACAGCCCAGTTCTGAAAAGCCTGCAGTACCCACTGAACTAAGGTAATTTGATTCTTCAAAATTCCTAGAATGTAGTCCTGATCATGCTTAGAAATGAAGCATGGCTATGTAGTGCTGGCAGAATTTTACACCATCTGTTATGAAAAGATGAAGGATAGGGACAGATTTGTTTTTATTTATTTCTATATGGAGAACCATACTGAGTAATGATAGCTGAACGTCACTATAGAACCATTATATTGTAACTTATACCAAGACCTGAGTAGCCTCATGTTTGTCTCTTTATCCTAAAAAGACATTAAATTTCACAACAGCTAACAGTCTTGCCTGAGAATAAGATGGTTTGGACCCAATAGTACTGTGCACCCTTCTTGGCTGTAAATTAAATGTCATGCTAAAGTCAAATATGGAAACCATCCATGGATTAAGAAATGCCATCCTATACTCCCTTCTGAAAATGCTGAGATGTTTATACCAAATTTCTCTAAATACCCTTTTGTTTTTTTGGTTGTAATGAACTGTTCTGCTTCATGGAAACTCCATGGGTGGGGTGGGGGTGGTAGGGTATCCAGCTTGTTGAAGCACCTTACGACAATAGCTTATCTTCTAAGTAGCTTCATTGTAAACTCCAGTAAAGAGGACTTAGTTCATGATATCAATGTTTGCTAAACTGCTAAATTGTAGTGAGGATTTAATTTCACTTCTGCCTCAGTTTACCTTGATAATTCTATCATCAGAAATATACTGCCCGATCTGCAATGGGTTTCCTTCTAAAAGCTAGAAAAACAACTGCTCTCACTTTTCAGGTATTTAAAAAAATCTTTCATTTTATTTACTTTTGATTTAGAAATTCTGATTTATCACAAGAGTCTTTCATTTAGACTTGAAGTGTCTGCTTTGGATGGTTCACTAATGTTAGAAAATGCTTCTGCTAGTGTAGAGCACATATTTTAAATATGATAGTCATTGTCAAAGTATATCATACTAATTTTATGTGAGTTTTTTTTCCAGCATCAAAGCTAATTGCTAGTGGCAGAATATTATCTCTGGCAGTCTTACCATACAGATAAACAGTTTTGTGTACACTGACCTGTTGTACCTACCTAATATAAATCTACACAGATCTTCTAAAAGTATTTCAGTATGTAAGAATGATGGGGAATAGCTAGTAATCTGCATTCAGAATTAAACAAGCTTCTGGGAAACTTTAAGCCTATTAGGGCTATTACACCTTTTTAAGAAATGAAATAATAAATTATTCCTGGTTTCTTTCTATGAAATCGGAAAGGATTTGCTTGCCATTGTTACTTAAAGGTAAATATCACTTTGTGAAGAAATAATATATTTTGAATTACTATTAGTTTGAACATAGACTTGGTCATCTCCAAAATCCATATTCTGGCTGGTTTTGAAGAAATCAGGTGACATTAAACTGAATGCTTTGAAAGAGTTAAAGCCACGTAATGTCAGAAAATAAGTGAGGTTACAGACATCCAGAATGTTTACTTTCTTTAAAGGCACAGACCACACTTTGGATGAGATTCACACTGAACAAGTACAACTTAGTTATACCAGCACAGTTCAGAACAATACACATGTACGTAGTTGGGCTAATACCACTGTGTGAGTTGTGTAAATCCATTGCATTAAACAATATACTCCCACAATATAACTACACACTGAGTATATCCCTGTCTGTGGTATTTTATGTGTAGTGTGGAGTTGCAGACCATGTCATTTAAATGTGAGATGCACTAAACAAAGCCTCAATACACCTAGCTAAATGGAAAAGGTTCAAGGTGAGCCAACAATATCTGCAATCAATTTGTGTTGTACAGCAAACACAACCCCAAGTGATGTATAACAGGAGCCAGATGTACTATGACACTGGAAGTGCATTGTCTTGTCATCTCATTCTGGAAATGTAGAGTATAATTTATGTACACCAGAGAGCATAAATGTACTCAACTGCCTTCTACAGCACAGTGACCACAATGGTCTCATTCAATAGCTGTGAGTGCACTGTAGGTCTGGACAGAGCATTCTGAAAGAGGAACTGTTAAACACTAAGTAGATAACCATACAATTACTATATATTTATAAACTAATGCTTAAACTTCTTTATATATATATATATATATATATATATATATATATATATATATATATATAGATATATATAGATATATTTAGCATGCTGCAGACACCTTCATCTTAGCTAATAGAATAGCCAAGAGAACAGCTGAGCTAGAACATGCGCTGTTTATTTTCTGGTTCACTAACAATTCTAAGACATCTGCAGCAGTGTCTCTATGTGCACCTAAACAAGAACATCTATTTGCAGTTTATTTTTTCTTTCAGACCTGCAGGAGAAGAATGCTTTAGGCAATGCAAATTCAGTACAAAAGATGTAGCGATGCCAAGCTGGACTTCCTATACCTAAAAAAATTACAGCACATTCAGCACATAAATGACAGCAGAACGTACTGAAATAATGTAGACTGGGAGGATAAAGGGAGGGTATAACTTGTCTGGATTTGGTCAACCTGGTGGTGATTATCACTTTATGTCCAGAAAATTGTTCGGGTAATGAAGGCTATTGAGCCGCTATATAGACACAGTACCTCTGCTTTCTCTCTTAGAGGAGATGCTCAGTTAACAGGCGGCCCAGATTTCAGACATTGAATAACAAACTGTCATTACAGTTCTCTCACATGGTAAGGTGACAGGTCTATAAAAGGTTCAGCTAGCTTCTCGTGCCCTATGTGATCTACCATTATATGTATACAGCCATTGGGAAGAGCCATCGTCTTCTCAGAAATCATTGCTACTATCATTTACAAGAAAAAAAGGGAAACCAACAGGAAAAAAATGCCATCATTCCAACCATCTTGAATGATTAACTATGAACTGAAAGTTCTATGAAAACAGCAAGGCTACTTTTTCAAGTAACAAACTAATAAGAAATAAAAGGACTTCCCAGAGCCATTTGCATATACTGTAGGAGGTGCTATGGCCATCACACGAGTAATCAATGAATGTTACTCAGTAAAAGAAGCTTCCCCAACCAAATAAGGACACAGTGAATGACCCTCTGATTGCAGTGCCATTACCTACTGAAAAAGCTCTCAAAAGCAAACATCGGTCATTCTCAATTGCATTACATATGTTTCCTAGGCCAACATTGCATACATAAGGTTTTACTTTGAACCCATTATCCTCAGAGTAGGGACGTAACAGGGATGCCCGATTTCCCTCTTTGTTCTGAGAGGGACAAGTGAGCCCTTCTGAGTTGAGTTAGGAAATTTATTGATTAAATCCTTCCATTTTAAGAGACTAAACTGCAAACTTCTTGGCTATGGAGATGATATACTACTAACTCTTAATGAGACAGCAGAAATGCAACACACACTGTTACAGTGTATCCAAGTGTATCAGACTGCATGACCTGTATGGAGAAGACCCAACGTGTGTATTTATTTCACAGGAAAGCCTGGCTTGGCTAAAATCCTTGCTGAAGCTCAGGGAGAAAATTTCCACTAATAAGTTATAATAACATTACAGAGATTAAGAAAGAATTAAAAATAAAAAAAATGAATGCTAACAAAAGTTTTAACTCTAACATAACTGTAAATAATAGTGGAAAATAGACTACAGTGATTGCATCAAAATGCATGCAATGGCTCATGATTTAGTACAGGAAACCTATAAATGTAAGGCAGCTTTAAACATCATACATTATCTGTTGTATTCAAGAGGACTAAAACTTTTTTTTCAGGAGACTAAGTTGGAAATGCTTGAGGAAGAAATAGGTGATAAACATTTGTTATAAAAATACAAAAAAGGAGTGCCTAATTCCAGATTCATGAGTAGTTTGACAGCTTTGTGGAAGATGTAAGATTTAATATTTGTACTTTTTAATCATGTTTTTAACAATGTTGGTAATTGTATTATTTTATGTATTATCTCTTATGATGCACAAGCCTTTATACATTGAAAGGCAGTGTCCCTTTTAAATTTTAAATATCAATCAGCTAATTAGCTGGTCAGTTGTTAACACTGCTAATCAAGTATATAAGAGACTTTTTTCAAGAGCAAACTGTTTACTTGATAAAGCTCAGGATTTTCCTGTGCGAAAGCGCTTGTTTTTATTCATTGTGACGGTTCGCGACATTAAAGGATTGGTTTCATTACTACTGACTACGGATTCTGTTTCCAGGCTGTGGTGCTCGATTATTTGGTTTTGTTTTGTCTTCTTGATTTTGAGTTTATTAAGGGATTGTTTCTACACAGAAGTTACCCAGACAAGTTTATTCCCAACCTGGTTACTGAGGTCCAGACTAAAAGGTATGGGGGTGTTTATAAACCTATTTTACAAAGCAGTTTGTTCACAAGTTGTCCATTAGAACATTCACCTCCAGTTATGCCTGAAGTCCTTGTAGACAACAAGAAAGTAGACACTTCTATTTCTTTCATCACTAATTATAGTGCTGAGATTCACTTAATTAAGGAGGTGTTTGTCAAGAACTGGAGTATTTTCTGTTGTGACGATGCCTTACAAGCCAGGTTTGGTACTTTGCCTAGTTTTATATACAGGAGGGGTGACAACCTCAAACGGATACTAGAAACAAAAAAGGACACTCGTGTTAGAGTAGAGGGCACTTTCAAATGTGAGAGTTGCAACATGTGCAGGCACATTGCCACTGGTTCAAGATTTAAAATTGCTGGGTCTTCTTTCTCCACTGTTGGTAGATTCAACTGTAAATCTCGATCGGTTGTTTATTTAGCTTGCTGCCAGTCTTGCCCAGCATTTTATGTGGGCAAGACTGACAGCGGTTTCAATGAAAGAATCTATGAGCATATATATTGTATCAGGAAAAATAAGTGTGAAAACGCTTTGGCGAAACATGTCAATGACCACCCTCAGCACAGTTTTACTTTTAGGGTGTTAGGACAGGTTCCCTTTGACATCGGGGGGGTCCTTTTCAATTATTATTAGAGCGCCTAGAAGTGATTTGGCAGCTGAAACTCTGTTCATATAGACCTCCGGGTCTTAATGACAGAGTAAGTTTAGCTTGCATTTTGAAACTCAGAAGTATGCAGAGGTAATTTTATTACTTTTTATTTTTATTTTTCATTTATGATTTTACTTCTTATTTTTCGTCATTAAATTGGTTCCATTTATTATGATTTGTTTTTCTTGGTTTTAAACATTTTATGTTTAGACACATTTTCATTGATAATTTTTTATTTCATTTTGGTTAGTTGTTTGATTTCAAAACACAATCTGTAAAGATCTGACTTTTTGTATGTAGTAGCTCTTTAAGAAGCTTTGAGATCAGCTTTTTCCCACACATTGATGTCAGACAGTTTTAACCAGTTGGTTGGCCCATTCAAATGTACCATGTGTTGTTAATTGTGTATTTAAGGAGTTTTTTTTTTACATTTGTTACCTTTTGATGTTTGTCTGAAAAAGTTCAGTTTTCTTGAACGAAAAGTGGATGTTAATAAAACACTTAATATTGTATTCTTTGCTGCTGGTTCTGCTGACGTGGATTTTGTTTTATTCATCTTAGTTTGTTTCAACTTCTGTTGCTTCAGTTAGTTTGTTTTGCATCCATTGCCAGTAGTTTCAACCGGTAGCATTCAACTGGAAGCATTTATGGAATTGGAAGAAGGTGCTTGTTTGGACAATTCTGCACTGGTTTCTTTCACTAACATGGTTAAAAAACTCAATGAAAGGATTGATGTGCTTTCCCAATGTTTGGATGGGCTAGTAGCAGTCAAGGGAACCGCTGACAATCTGGCAGAAGACGTTCTTGGAGTTGGTTTGGCTTCTGAGGCAACATTTGACACCAGTGATGGGTCGAATGACCGTGAGGACAATGGAAGTTTCACCTCAACTGTTTCAAGGGTACCTGTACATCCCAGACCTACCGGTGAACGTCCCAGGACCAGTTCATCACTGAGCCGAACTGGAGACTCACTGAATGTTATATCTTGGTTGAATGAGCAACTCCCACTTTTTGAGAACAGGAACAGGTTTGTGTCTATTGACACAGGGACATCAGAAGCTCCTTTAGTGGACTTTTTGAAGACCTTGGACCACAAATCTTTAAAGGTAAAGAAGCTTCAGTTAGAGATTTCCTATTTTAATGAATGTAAAAAAGTGGGGGTTGTGCCATAGGGCTTGCACTCTTGGCAGTACCCCACTGGACTGGCAGCTGGTTCAGAGTTCCATAGTGAGCTGATTAGTTTCTTTGATAGACGTGGACATGAGTTAATGGACTTAATGGCCAAATTTTATCAGAAATTTATAGACCAGTTGAGTGCTGAAATTGAAATTTTGAATACCAATATTAAGTCACATGTAGACTTTAACAGGTACAATTATGAGTACAAACAAATTTTTTCGACCATAGACCAACAGATATCTCGTAATATGGAGATGAAAATGAAAAAACAGAAAAGAGACATAGAGGCATATAATAAACAAACTGCGTATCCCACCCCCCCCCATTCTCAGAGTGTTGGCGACAGTCTAGGTGCTCCTGTCAACCTGACACATGGGGATATGAGGCAGACAGCTAGGCCTAGTAGGCTGGCCATTGGAGAGGATGTGGAGGATGTTATTTCAATAGAAAATTTTGTAACTGATGGTGGCAGGGATGAGGAGGTTTCTCGTTCTACACCGTCTTTTTCCTCGAACCGGGGACAGAACCACCAGAGGTTTTACAACACGAGGAGCTATCACAGGAACAACAGCAAGAAGCCTTTTCAGAAGTAATGAGAAGGACAAAACCTGACATTATTAGTAATAGTTTTGGAGATTTTTTTTTTGTTTACAATTATTTGAGTTTTACAATCACTGTGGAGGTGTCTGATTTATTTTCAAAAGGTCTCACTTTTGTTCCATAGAGACATTTTAATGTAGCACACACATTGCTTGATTTAAAGTTGCTTATACGTAAGTTGAATTTATTGTTAATTTTTGGTAACACTGTTTTAGATAAAAACATTAGAAGTACATTTAACCCCCCTATCCACCCTTTACTTTTTTTATTTGAACATTTGTGTGAAACCGAAATTAGAAACTTAGTCAACTGTTGTAGGACACTTCCGAACAAAAACTTGACTGATGACGAAGTTGACTTGCTGGACACTTTAAAAAGTTTACCTGTCAGGATTCTTAAACCTGACAAGGGGGGGTTTAGTACTAATGGACACTTGTCATTATGAAAACTGTCTTACCCATATGTTATTGCAGGATGCTTATACACTGTCTAGTATTAACGAATTGAATGCAGCGTATAGGTGCATCCATGTTTTCTTGAATGATTTGTTTTTAGAAAATGTTATAGAACAAGATGTGTTGAAATATTTGACTGTTTCATTTCCCAAGATTCCAACAGTTTTCGGATTACCCAACATCCACAAAGATGTGTACAACCCTCCCATGAGGCTATTGGTTAATGCTAGGGGTTCAATCACTTACCCGATAGCCAAATACGTGGACAATATACTGAAAAAATATGTTGAAAAGGAAACACACATCTGTAAAGACTCTTGGGCTTTTTTAAAAGCCATGGGTGCTTTAGAATTCAAGAGAGGTCATAGATTTTTGACAATAGATGTAAAAGACCTTTATACGTCTATCCCTCATTCCAGAGGGATCGGACTGGGTCACTGACCGTTTATTGCATCATAATGCTAGCAGTGTAGAAATCAGATTGGTGCAGGAATTGTTAGACGTCATCTTGAAGTTCAACTTTGTAACATTTGGGGGAGGATATATTTACAGAAGACTGCTGTAGCCATGGGCTCACCAGTAGGGGCCAGTTTTGCTAACATCGTAATGGCTGAATGGGAACACAGATATGTCTTTGGTAATCGCAACGGTCAGTTCAAAATCGATTTTTACACCAGATTTTTGGATGACATTTTTATATTGACAGAAGGTTCAACTAATGATGTGGGGGCTTTCATGGACCACCTCAATTCCAGAACGTCTTTTTTGAATTTTACATTTGTAGAGTCTGATTCTAGACTCTCTTATCTGGATGTAGACTTATACAAAGACATCTCTGTTGGTAGCTTTAAGGCCAAAATATTTCGTAAGAGTTCCTATTCCAACACCATGTTACACTTTACTAGTGCCCACCCTGAGCACCAAAAAAGAGGGGTAGTCAAGGGGCAACTTGTGTGCGCTGCTCGAATGGTAACTGACGATGAACCCTTTCTAGAAGAATGTGAGTTTATTAAGGGATTGTTTCTACACAGAGGTTACCCAGACAAGTTTATTCAGGACCTGGTTACTGAGGTCCAGACTAAAAGGTATGGGGGTGTTTATAAACCTATTTTACAAAGCAGTTTGTCCACAAGTTGTCCACTAGAACATTCACCTCCAGTTATGCCTGAAGTCTTTGTAGACAACAAGAAAGTAGACACTTCTATTTCTTTCATCACTAATTATAGTGCTGAGATTCACTTAATTAAGGAGGTGTTTGTCAAGAACTGGAGTATTTTCTGTTGTGACGATGCCTTACAAGCCAGGTTTGGTACTTTGCCTAGTTTTATATACAGGAGGGGTGACAACCTCAAACGGATACTAGAAACAAAAAAGGACACTCGTGTTAGAGTAGAGGGCACTTTCAAATGTGAGAGTTGCAACATGTGCAGGCACATTGCCACTGGTTTGAGATTCAAAATTGCTGGGTCTTCTTTCTCCACTGCTGGTAGATTCAACTGTAAATCGCGATCGGTTGTTTATTTAGCTTGCTGCCAGTCTTGCCCAGCGTTTTATGTGGGCAAGACTGAGAGGTTTTAACGAAAGAATCTATGAGCATTTATATTGTATTAGGAAAAATAAGTGTGAAAACGCTTTGGCGAAACATGTTAATGACCACACTCAGCACAGTTTTACTTTTAGGGTGTTAGGACAGGTTCCCTTTGACATCGGGGGGGGGGTCCTTTTCAATTATTAGAGTGCCTAGAAGTGATTTGGCAGCTGAAACTCTGTTCATACAGACCTCCGGGTCTTAATGACAGAGTAAGTTTAGCTTGCATTTTGAAACTCAGAAGTATGCAGAGGTAATTTTATTACTTTTTATTTTTATTTTTTATTTACAATTTATTATCTCTTATGTTTTACTTCTTATTTTTCGTCATTAAATTGGTTCCATTTATTATGTTTCGTTTTTCTTGGTTTTAAACATTTTATGTTTAGACACATTTTCATTGATAATTTTTTATTTCATTTTGGTTAGTTGTTTGATTTCAAAACACAATCTGTAAAGATCTGACTTTTTGTATGTAGTAGCTCTTTAAGAAGCTTTGAGATCAGCTTTTTCCCACACATTGATGTCAGCGAATTTTAACCAGTTGGTTGGTCCATTCAAATGTACCATGTGTTGTTAACTGTGTATTTAAGGAGGTTTTTTTACATTTGTTACCTTTTGATGTTTGTCTGAAGAAGTTCAGTTTTCTTGAATGAAAAGTGGATGTTAATAAAACACTTAATATTGGATTCTTTGCTGCTGGTTCTGCTGACGTGGATTTTGTTTTATTCATCTTAGTTTGTTTCAACTTCTGTTGCTTCACTTATACCCCATAAAACAAACACAAACACCACTGACTGAAGGAATGGCACTTAAGCAGCCACAACTGAGATGATGGCTACTAAAATGGTTATAAACACTACCTGTGAAGATGGACTGGCACCTCATCTACAATGCCAATCACATTGTGTAACAGTTTGCAGCTAGGTCTGCCACACATTTCAACTCAAAATAGCTACAGCTTTGGAAAAGATCTACGATGATTTGTTAACTTGGCTTAGCTATAAATACTGAATGTGCCATAGTGGGCACTGATAGCATCATCTAAAATGCCCTGAACTAATACTGGATGTGTGAGGCTACTCCTCAATCTAGGACACTGTTATGGCTCCCAGTTTGCAGTCATCTGTGAACTTTGTTAGCCAAAGACCTTCTGTATTGGTCTGCACTTCAGAGAAGTAGATGCTGAACAGGAGAGGACCCAGGACCAAACCCTGTGGTACTCCATTTGTCACTGGTCTGAAGTCGGACTTGGAGTCGGCTACTTTTACTGTGTGGGTTCTGTCAGTGAGCCAGTTGGCCACCCATCTTGTGACATAGGGATTTATGCCCAGTTTAGTAAGTGTATCTATAATTCCAGAGAGGGGGATGGTATCAAAAGCTTTGGCGAGGTCAAGATAGGCTGTGTGCACTACCTTGCCCTCGTCTGTGGTTCTAGTGACAGCTTCAAAGAAGCATGATCTGTCTTTGATAAAACCGTCCTGTGTCATATCAAGGGTCTGGAGATCACCTATGTCCCGCTTTAAAGGGTCCATGAGATGATTAATTCTATGGCCTTACCAATAAGGCTGGTAAAGCTTATGGGTCTGTACTTTCTGTAGTTTGAGTCACACTTTTAATACTCAAGTGACATTTGACAAATGGAAAAAAACGTTGTCTGTAAAACTAGCAATAACGGGTCAGGGACACAAATGCTGTTAACAGCAGCTGCAATGTCATCTTAGTCAAAATACCTCCTGCATGCCAGTGTATGAGTGTGTGAATGTATATATCCACCAACACACTGCACATATAGGTGGCTGTACATCTGTATACATAAACAAAGACACACGCAAATTCAGAGACTTATATATATGCGTGTGCAAGCATACAAAAATATGTGGATCTATAATAACATAAAGATATACAGCAAATAGTTTTTAAACAATCAAGGCAATACATATGATATATGGGTCTACTACTAATAGCAGTCAGGTAAGTGCTCGAGATTGTGGGATGTCGGGTTAGGCTGTGGGAAAGGTGAGTGTGTGTTAAGTGTCAGCTAGTGAGGACTGTGTAGTTTAGGGGAGGATTAAGTGAGTTAGGGTTAGGGTGCAGGTAGGTGATGAGTGAGTTAGGGTTAGGGTGCAGGTAGGTGATGTAGTGTCGGAGCTTGGGCTAGGGTGGGTTAAGTGAGTTAGGTTGGTGTTTAGTAGTAGACCCTGATAAACATATATGCACACAGATAGGAAAATATATGGAAATATAGAGACTACATTTGCCTCAGCTTTCAAATGTAACCAGTATAACTCTACTGTAGACAAATATTCAGCGAAAGAGTGAAGGATCCTAACATTTTAACACAGTGGTGGGAAGAAAAAGAAATTAAATTCAGTTGGATGGAATTAGTATATGCAGAAATTTACTGTGTGATTCTTGAAGGGTGTCAGCTAATGGGAAAATACTTTTAGTACAAGATTCAATTTCAGAGTTGTCTGACATGTTTTTTATTGAAACGTTAGATGATTTTATTCTTCTAGAATCTTAGGACATTTGTTTCCCAGATGTAATTGTCCAAAGCAATGCTGTCCTGTGAAATGAGAGAAACTGTCTTACAAATGTATGTCTATATGAGTGCATGCACTAATAAGCACTCTACTGCTGACCATGTAAAAATAATTACCAGTGAAGGGGGGGGGGGGCATAAAACAAAATCAAATGAAAGAAAATACAATTGCCTAGGCTGGGATAATCATTCCACTAAGTTTTACAAGAAAAAATAAATAAAGCACATACTAAAGATGTAATTTCACAACTGCAGAGCCTTCAGATCTGAGTGTGACTAGACAGCATCTATGACTGAGGCTAAACCAGTCATTCAACTTATCATTGGTAGGGGAAGGAAAATACAAAAGGACAAACTGCAAACGTTTAGCACTTAACCCACCCCCGACTGAGGTTTGTAAAATCTGACCTGTAATGTGCTAACTTCTCTGAAAACCCAACCTTTGTGTGAACATGTGACTTACACAGGACTAAAATGTAAACAAAGTCCTCTAGCAAGCAACGGATTTTAGAAACGAGATAGTGCCTTTTCAGCCCTTAAACACTAAGCTTTTTGAAATATATTTATTGCTATTAGCTTGGATGTTTTTTATAACTTTGCTGTTTTATTAGTTTTTAGGGTTTCAAATGTTTTGATAGAATTTATTTACTGTGTTTTTAAGTGCTTAATTAATTTGATTAATAGACTTGACTGATTTTCTCTAATTGTTGATTTGATGAGATACTATTTAAATACTATGATTTTTTCATTTGAATGTATAAGTCTAAAGAAGCGGTCAGTTACAGATCGTGAAAGCGCTTACTTTGTGTATTAAACAACGTTGGTTTCAACTATATACTCTTCAGCTGTGGTCTGTTCGATTTTTGTGTTATATTTGTGAGGCTCTGTCAGGGGCGGCTCGTGGCATCGGGCTGACGGACTGCAGCCCCCTCAAAATACAAAATAGAAAGAAAAAGGTCTTTGAGTATTGCGCGGGAAGGATGTACGTTAGCTGGATATATTCAGGTAAGTGTATGGTGCTTTTTACCTTTATTTTACAATGTTTACTGGAGTGTGTGTGTGTGTGTGTGTGTGTGTGAAAATGCCCCAGGTGCTGTGGTAGGGAATACCTCAGGCTTGAACCCTGTACCCTGTATGCAGGTGTTAAAGACTTGAGTTCCCTACCCACCACCATTTGTAAACAAATTGCAGATTTTTGCCTCATATTCAATCTGATCTGTTCCTCATAATATCTGTGGTTTGTAAATGTTGCAATGCTTGATATTTGATGGTGTAGTAGTAGCATTGTTGCCTCACAGCTGCAGGTTCTTGGGTTTGATTCTTGGCTGGGGTTCCTTCTTTGTGGGGTCTGTATCTTCTCCCTGTGTTTGTGTGGGTTTGCTTTTGTGTCCTCCCATGTTACAAAGACATGTCTGCATTATTTCTTCCTGGGCCTCTGCTGAAAATTGTTTATTTGTTCCAAGTCAGACTGTCCTGATTAAAAAATGTTAAATAAAATTGACAGGCATTTGAATTTCAGACTTAAGGGTTTCTGAATGTTTAATGCCTTGCATATTTGATGGTGCAGTGGTAGTATTGTTGCCTCACAGCTATAGGTTTTCTGGTTTGATTCTTGGTTGGGGTGGCTTCTGTGTGGAGTCTGCATCTCCTCCATGTGTTTGTGTGGATTTGCTCTGGTGCCCTGCCATTTTACAAAGACGTGTCTGCAGTTTTAATCCCTGCTGAAAATTGGTTTTGTTCTGTCCGCAGTAAAATTGACAGGCATTTGAATTTCAGACTTCAGGTTTCTGAATGTTTAATTCCTTGCATAATTGATGGTGCGGTGGTAGTATCGTTGCCTCACAGCTATAGGTTTTCTGGTTTGATTCTTGGTTGGGGTGGCTTCTGTGTGGAGTCTGCATCTCCTGCCTGTGTTTGTGTGGATTTGCTCTGGTGTGGAGTCTGCATCTCCTGCCTGTGTTTGTGTGGATTTGCTCTGGTGCCCTGCCATTTTACAAAGATGTGTCTGTAGTTTTAATCCCTGCGTCTCTGCTGAAAATTGTTTTTTTTCTGTCCGCAGTAAAACTGACAGGCATTTGAATTTCAGACTTCAGGTTTCTGAATGTTTAATTCCTTGCATAATTAATGGTGCAGTGATAGTATTGTTGCCTCACAGCTATAGGTTTTCTGGTTTGATTCTTGGTTGGGGTGGCTTCTGTCTGCATCTCCTCCCTGTATTTGTGTGGATTTGCTCTGGTGCCCTGCCATTTTACAAAGACGTGTCTGCAGTTTTAATCCCTGCGTCTCTGCTGAAAATTGTTTTTGTTCTGTCCACAGTAAAATTGACAGGCATTTGAATTTCAGACTTCAGGTTTCTGAATGTTTAATTCCTTGCATAATTGATGGTGCGGTGGTAGTATTGTTGCCTCACAGCTATAGGTTTTCTGGTTTGATTCTTGGTTGGGGTGGCTTCTGTGTGGAATCTGCATCTCCTGCCTGTGTTTGTGTGGATTTGCTCTGGTGCCCTGCCATTTTACAAAGATGTGTCTGCAGTTTTAATCCCTGCGTCTCTGCTGAAAATTGTTTTTGTTCTGTCCGCAGTAAAATTGACAGGCATTTGAATTTCAGACTTCAGGTTTCTGAATGTTTAATTCCTTGCATAATTGATGGTGCAGTGATAGTATTGTTGCCTCACAGCTATAGGTTTTCTGGTTTGATTCTTGGTTGGGGTGGCTTCTGTCTGCATCTCTTCCCTGTGTTTGTTTGGATTTGCTCTGGTGCCCTGCCATTTTACAAAGACATGTCTGCAGTTTTAATCCCTGCGTCTCTGCTGAAAATTGTTTTTGTTCTGTCCGCAGTAAAATTGACCGGCATTTGAATTTCCAACTTCATGTTCTTCAGAATACATAGTAGCACAACCTTTTTTTTTTTTAGCAATTTTCTAAGTTTATAAGATGAATATTTTAAATTTGTCCCTATTTTTGGACTGTATTCCCCCATTATTGGCTTCGTCCAGGTTTTTGTGCTAAGGTTGACAGCTATGGCAAGAACTGAATTCACTGAATATGTTTGAGGGCTGTATTCCCTCATTACTGGGTTTGTCCAGGTGTTTTGTACTAAGAGGTTGACAGCTATGGTGAGAACTGAATTCACTGAATGATAGCCATTTAAGTTTCAGTCTTCCTCTCTTTTACAAAGCAGCTGATGTGGCGTAGTGGTATGTTACTCTGACTGTTTTTTGCTCAGGGACCTTGGCAGTAAAATATATGGTGGCAACACAACATTTTATTCTAGCAACTTTCCAAGATTATACAAGCAATGTTTAATGTGTCCCTGGTTTTTGGGCTTTTGACCCCCCCCAATACATTTTGGCTTTTTCCAGTTTTCTTGAGCTGCAAAGTTGAGATGCAGTTGAGTATTGAGTAGATTTTACAAGGAACTGAGAGCTGCAGGGGAATAGAAGTTTAGTGCTTTGCCAAGTTAATACTATAGCACAACAGGCTGTGTACTTGCTTTTGATGCAGAAGGTTGTGAGTTCTACTCCCACAAGGGGTAGATGCTGCCATACTGAGAATGTTCTCCTTGGTGAAGATACTAACTATGAGTTCGTTATCAGTTTGCCATCCATTTCCTCTTGCAATATTATTACTAGCTTATCATTTTTAATGTAATATAGGCAATTTATTCCTGAGGGGCAACAGACACTTTATTTTTCGATGAAACCATGAAATATAAAGGTGATTGCTAGCAGCAACCGCTTCATTAGTTACAGATTTCTTTAATGTGGAATTATTTAGATGACTGACTTCAGAGATTGTGCATATTTACTGATAATGGACTGTAGAATTGTGCATATTTACTGATAAAGGTGGACTGTAGAATTGTGCATATTTACTGATAATGGTGGACTGTGGAATTGTGCATATTTACTAATAATGGTGGACTGTAGAATTGTGTATATTTACTAATAATGGTGGACTGTGGAAGTCTGAGTAGACTTTTTTATGATAAATGTTCTCGACTGGGCAGTTTTGCCATTATGGGTGCATATGGTTTGTTTCATTGTTTACTGGAAAAATGTTCAAAACAAATTTAAAACACCCTGTAACAAGTGTACTGTATTGTACAAGGAATATAATTTTAGTACAATGAGGAAGGTGTATCAAAGAGCACATGTATGTTTCATATGCAAGGAGCCTATGATTCGAAAACAGCCCAAAATTAATCTTTATCTGCCACTGGCAAAATGTATTTTCTTTGAATGTGGGTTTCAATGCTGTTTCAATGAATGTGAGTTTCAAGGGCAGAGAAGTTTTAATGCTAAGTTTTCATTGTGAGACTGCATTGCTTTGTTTAACAGATGACTTAGTGTTTGTGCTGTAAAATACAAAATAAAACTTTCAAATGAAGTCCAACTCATCATAGAAGTAAAGCAGTATACACATTAGTGTTTATGGTAAATGGAGTGAAATAGCCAAGTATAATGGTTCATTGGAATGGCTGCAGAGGCTCCATTCAACCATTATTTTGTCAGGGGGGGGGAAGGGCAGCAAACTCAGACAGGCCCAGCTGAACTATACCTCCCAACTGTCCAGATTTTCAAAGAATGAATAGATTTTTGCTTCTTATTTTTGGTTTGTTGTTCATAAAATTTGTAGTTTTAATTCCAAAATGATGTGCCAGAAGTCACTCAATAAGTTTCAGACTTCATAACCTTCAGAAAAATGCATGTTAAAGTAAGAGCTGTTCTATCAGCTGTCTCAATTTATACAAGAGCAATTTTTAGTACTGTTTATATGTGCCCCCAATATATTTGGCCTTGTTCAGATTTACTGCATTAACAGGTTGAGAGGTACATGCAAATAAATTGCTTTATAGAATTAGGCATAGCCAACCTCTCAACTGTCCCCAATTTTTGGCTCAAAATGTTGCTCTTCCCCTTATAATCCCTTCACAAAATAGCAATTTTGGAAGAAAACATGGAGGGTTTACAATTAAGAAATAACTGTAATAATCAAAGTTATAGATTACTTGAAATGCATGTAGATTCTTTTATATTTTGTCAGCTGCTCAAGGTAGCAGTACTAATATTAAAGTGTCCCTTCTTTGACAGGTAGCAGCTGTATTGTGTGTCTATTTTAAATTTTTGCATCACGTTTTTGTCCATTTTTCATAAAATTGTGTGTTTTGGCAAATTAGTGACATCACTAAAGACTGAAGTTAGAAAATGACAGACATTTGAGTTTCAGATTTTATACCCTTCAGAAAATTCATACTAATGCAAGACCTATTCTATTATCTTTCTAAGTTTATTAGAGCAATATTTAAAATTGTCCTTATTGTTGGGCCTTTGTCCCACTTCTGTGTATGGCTTTGTCCAGATTTCTTGCTCTTGAGGTTGAGAGGTATGACAAATGTGTCAGGGCCATCACAGTCAGCCAGAGAGATTTCAAATTGTGACATGCTTGTTGCACCCCACTCCCCATGTAGTGACTCTGGATGTGTCCAAGCAAGGCAAGGAGTAGTTGTATCTACCTTGGATGGGGAGGACACACTGCATAAGTACTACAGTGGCTTTTCATCTGTCCTTGATTTTGCAGAATGGTCTGGTTTCTGTCATATTTTTGTACTGTTGATTTATGCTTATTACTCAAAGTGCCTGTTGCTCTGTGTTTTAAGTAGCAATGCTTTAATGACCATAAGGTAAGCATGTCTGAGATCGTAAGATGCAAGTAAGCTTTAATAAGCATACTGTTAAAGAATTGCCAACATTGAAAGCCTTTCTGTTGTTGCCATGCAGAGAATACTTGACTAGATAATGTATAAGCCTTGGGTATTAAAGGACAGGATTCCATTATTTTAAAAAGCTCATTACACTTGTTGGAGACTTCCAGTCATCTCTACAGACTTTACCCGTAAACTAAACAGAATGCCAATCATGTGTGGTCCATAACCTGTACAATAATCCTTTAAGCAATGTATCTTGAGCTTGTTTCTTGTTTGCTTTTCATTTTTACTTTTATCATGTTTTCCCCATGAAACAAGTTGTCAGGCAGCAGGTCTTTTTTTGGATAAGAAACATTTTTACAAGTGGGGGCATCACATAGATTTCTACTTTCAGCATGTTACTTGGTACTTTAATAAAGCTGAATATATTATAATTAGGACTGCAGTGCAAGGAGAAGTGGTTTGAGTTGAGTGCTTCTGGTTTTTCTTATACTTGATTTTGACTGGCATTCCAGTAATGTATTTAAAAAGTAATTTATTTTTTCATGCCTCACAACCTTTTGTTTCCATCTAGATATTAAGTAAACTGTCATGCAGCCAATGCATTGAAATATTTTTATTCTTCTACACTTATTTTTGTCTTGATTGGACTTTCATAATGATGGTTTGCCACCCAGGGCAGCGTATTTAATTAAAGTTAGTTTTTTGTGGTTTTGTGCATAGCTCCTCCCCTTTCTGGTTGACCACATCCCCTCCCCTTGACCCCACCCATTCAGCTGTCTCCTGCAGCCCCCCTGTGATTTGAAGTCACCAGCCGCCACTGGGCTCTGTGGTGAAGACCGAGCGTTTACCCAGTTACAGAACAGTTTATTCAGTATAGATAGTAATCTCTCCTTTGACAATCAAATTGCCAAAGTAGTTAGGAAATCCTTCTATGTGGCCCATCTAATTACTAAAGGGTTCACATCTAGAAATAAAGAGGTTATAGTGCCCCTCTACTCATCACACATCAGACCCATCATAGAGTACAATGTCTCATTTGGAATGTACCTCACAAGACACTTCCAACAGCTGGAAAGACCACAAAAGTACCTCACCAAGAGGATTACTGGTTTCAAACATATGTCCTATGCAGCCCGACTGAAAATACTCCGTCTATACTCAGTGGCATATCGCTTACTCAGAGGTGATCTCTGCCTGACTTACAAAGCCATGTTCAACTCAGAATTGATGGACATACTCCACCTAAAGAAATCCAAGTCACTGCGAGCCACACGCTCTCTAGTGAGCTAAACCTCACCACAACAATAAATAGAACATGCTGGAGTGATAGATTCCTGACACAGAGACTCCCCATGCTTTGGAACAAAATTCCTAACTATATTAGGCAGAGCCCCTCACTAACACTCTTCAAGAAAAACCTTGACGAGTGGATGGGTAACAGAAAATACACCCCTGGGATCACGTCATTGGCTCTGCTTGACAAAGGCTCAGTTAATTAATCAATGGGGCAGCGAAAGCCGACACACTCTGGCAAGGCTTATTAATGCCCTTGGGCAGATATCCTAGTACCTACCTATGAACCTATGAAATAATGTTCCCCTTACAAACTCCTATTTTTAGCTGCAACTTGCAAGCAGAGGCGACCCCCCCCCTCCCCAGAAGGAGGCACACCTGGATTCCTCAGAAACAATAATGACCTAGTGCACCATTTAATTCATATTCCAACCTGTAAGTTGAAAGTCTCTATCTTGTTGCTTCAAGGCCTTTATTGAATCTACTTAAGTGAATTTTCTACTTTGAGTATATGGCTCAAGCTGCTGAGTCTGCTACTATCCTTGTAGAAGTTTCCAGTGGCTTTAGTGTATCTCGCTGATCTAGCATCATAATTAAGTTACATATATTATTTACAAATTTTTAGTTTGAAACAATTATTTTCTCTTGCTTGAATAAAAATGACTAATTACAATGCACTTAGAAAATGTATGAATTTGAACAGTCCTTTGCAACTCTCACCTCAGTTTCTAACAAGTTCATCAGGAATTATTTATACAGTCATACCATAGGCCTGCTCATCATGAGTGACTAATTAATGTGACCTGAAAGCATACAACTCACTGCATTTTTATCTGTTGCCAATGACAGCACACTGCTATTTATTAACATCTTTTATCCCACCTAAACAATCTACATTAAAAAGTCCTTAGATAAACTACTACCTAGCCACACCTGCACAAAGTTAACATATTGCACGGTGTACCACATAACATATTACAATTCATTAAAAATAATTTCTGACATTTTTTACCAAGAGAGTACAGACTTGGTGAGCTATGACCATTCACCTGCTTGGGTTTCATCACTATAAACTCTTTAAGGAATTATACTGTTACCAGCTAGAAAAACATTTCACGTGCACAGCTCTGCTTTTCCTTTAGTCAGCTGTATCCATTAAACTATTCTGGCATCTTAACTTTAATTCAGTGTTTCACACTTGCAAGGAGCCTTAGATTCTCATAAGTTGCCTCTGTAAATCATTTCTGAGAGACACGCTAATTTATGAGTATACCACTGGTGCATTGAGCAACATACCTAGTAAAATCTAGTCTTCAAAGAACCTTTCAAAGTTCAAAAAAGGAGTGATTGTGCACTTCAGCTATACCAGCTTGTTTAATAAACAATATACCACCGTTTACTAAAACAAATGTATATAAAATATAACGTGGATGTCTGTGTATATGTAAAAAAAAAAAACACATATGGCTCTACTCTGACCCATCGAAAACACAGTTTATCGAAACTGAGTTACATGAGTCTGTTTTCGTGAAAGTGCATTTATTCAAAAATACACTTTCACAAAAATCAGTTCAGCATAGAGAGGTCACCGGTTCCAGGATCCTGTGGTGGTGCAGGTATGTTGTATCTTCAGTGGTGTATTGGGAGGGGAGTTTGTTGTAGATCACGGTACAATGAGGATAAGGGAATATTCCCTTTTCCCCACTGTAGTGCGATCTCAGAGTTAGTATATATTAGTATTGGGGGGGGGGTACAGCGGCGCTTGCCCCTCTACATAAACTTGTTTTTTTTTTATTTCCTTTTGTGATTCAGTGACTTGATTTTCACAAAAGTGCATTTTCGATGAGTCAAGTAGACATATTTATATATATATATATATATATATATATATATATATATATATATATAGAGAGAGAGAGAGAGAGATTCACTTTATATGCTTGAAGTCCTAAAATATCAAATTTCAGAATCTCGAGCCCATAAAGTAGAAAATCTAAAACACCAAAGCAGTTCTGGTGTTGCGCTGTGTTCGTGGATTCAGGTAAATGTTTGTTTTAAGGGTTTTGGGTAGGGGCTGTAGTGTGTGTTAGTGTGTTTTGTTACTGTGGTGTGTGTGTGTGTGAGGGGGATGTAGCTTGTGTGGTGGTATTCTGTGTGTTTGTGTATGTAGTGCAACCTTGGAGTTAGTATATTTAAGTAGGGGGGGTGCAGAGGGGCTTGAC
This sequence comes from Protopterus annectens, assembly GCF_019279795.1. Lineage (NCBI taxonomy): Eukaryota > Metazoa > Chordata > Ceratodontiformes > Protopteridae > Protopterus > Protopterus annectens. The sequence goes on from NC_056751.1 coordinate 276,113,549, forward strand.
CCCCTGCTTGTAGGTAGGATTGGGTTGTGTGTTTGTTTGTGGGGAGGAAGGTGTGTGTATGTGTATGTCTGTGTGTTGTATAGAAATCGTGATTTTGAATTTCTCGCTTATGAGTGTTCGGTGTTTTAAGTTTTCCACTTTATGGGCTTGAGATTCTGAAATTCGATATTTCAGGATTTCGAGCATATAAAGTAAATCCATATATAGCTATAGATATAGATATAAATATATAGATATAGATACATATAGATATAATACAATCTTCAGTGTTCACATTTCACATTTTTAAACCATCACAATTTTCTCATATATTGGGGAATATTAGCTTTTAATGTGTACTAGTCTTAAGCATACTACACATTTTCTTTTGCTGCATTCAGTTTAGCGTAGGTGGAACACACCTACAACAACCGTATACTTAAAACGGTTCTCAAACAGAATTGGATAACCCAGTTAATAAATTAAATTACTAAATAACAAATGTCTGTTTAAGTAAATATTATTGTATATCACCTCCTTTGGCGTTATTGTTAGCTACAACCTATAAATGTCTAGGTGCTAACTAGTCCAACCACAAAAATCATGATGCTGTGAAGTGTAACACAACTTTAAGTGTGTGTTACATATCAGTAGCGGTTTGTCAAAAAATCACCCTTTTTCCCATCTTCCCCCAAACTCAAAGTATACACTGACTAGTATAAGGAGGTTAGCCATTGAAAGGAATGCTGCCACTATGTGGCATTTCACCTAACTGTACTATTGATCACTTAATTGTAAACCTTTATGGTGGTATGTACTCCAATCTTACCCCCACCCAAACATTAACATTCTTTACCAAAACCTCACCTTTAAGCCACCTAACCTGGACCAAAACACTAAAGGTGGAAGTGTGTCCATATTCATTAAGGATATCCACATCTCCAGGCTAGTTGCTCAACATAATGCATCTGAAATTATCCAAGTGCAACTAACACTGGGCAAGACTGCAACCCAGGTTTTAGCTTGTTACAGATCCCCCACCATGCCCCAGGATTCCCACTCTTCATTTCTTAAGATACTGGAAAATATTAAGGTGCAACCCAATGCCTTAATTATGGGTGATTTCAACTACCCCATCATCAAATGGGAAAACTACTCATGTACCAACTCATTCGCTCAACGTTTTCTGGAATTCATAAATTACAATGCCTTGGATCAGTTTATCCACACCCCCACCAAGGGCAGCAATATCCTGGACCTGGTCATTACCAGTATGGGTAACCAGTGTTCCATACCAGAGGTCAACTCCTTGCTGGTCAGATCCGACTACAAGCTAATTACCCTAGATATCCATATCCCACCCCCAACCCCCATCCCCCATTAAGGAAACCACTGTCAAAAACTACTCCAAAGCCAACTTCAGGCTTCTTAAGACAGAAGGGGCAAACTTCACAACACCCATGCAGATGGAAAATAGAGGTGCAACTGCTGAATCTTATACAAATGCAGTGTATAAGCACATACATGAGTGCATGGATTGTGCCATCCCCAACAGAAACAATATGCTATCTTCCAATAAATGGAAGCCAATCTGGTGGTCCCCTACCATAAACAAACTGTACAACAGAAGGAAGAAGCTGTTGCAAAAAAAGAGAAATCTCAAGATTGGATGAACTCCCTGGTCAGCCTCAGCAAGAACCTGAGCTCCCCAGTTATGAAAATAAAATTGCCATTAATTTCAAAGACAACCACAAAGCATTCTACAACTATGTCAGGAATCTCAGTGACAACACTCAGATCTGCTCTGTGCTACAGCACAATGGCACTAAATATACAGAATCAGCCAATATTGCCAACATCCTGGCAGATAGGTTCAGTTCAAATGGATGCAAAGCCCCTGTAATCAAGGATAAACAAGTAAAGACTGAAGTCTCCAAAGCCAAGAACACAGCATCCATGGGACCAGACAACATCCCAGGCTGTGTACTGCACAAACTACAGAACAAACTGGCACCCCACTTTAGTACCATGTTCAGTCATAGCCTCGCCTCAGGCTATGTGCCTACTGAATGGCACACAGTGACTTTTATCCCACTCCACAAAGGGGGTGCCGCCACAGACCCGAGAAACTACTGCCCCATTAGCCTAATGAGTCTGTCTGCAAGTCCATGGAATGTATCATCTTGGAGCTTATAAACAAAGACATAGGTAACCTCCAAACCTTGGACCCCACTCAGTTTTGGTTTGTAAAAGGTAGATCATGTCTACTAAACCTGATTGACTTCTTTGAAGCAGTCACCAGAGGCATAGATGAGGGCAAGGTAGTGCACACAGCCTATCTTGAACTCGCCAAGGCTTTTGATACCAACACCCACTCTGGAATTATAGATGAATTCACTAAACTGGGCATAAATCCCTATGTTAAAAGATGGGTGGCCAACTGGCTCACTGACAGAACCCACACAGTAAAAGATGCAGACTCCAAGTCCGACTTCAGATTAGTGACAAGTGGAGTATCACAGGGTTTGGTCCTGGGTCCTCTCCTGTTCAGCATCTACTTCTATGAAGTGCAGACCAACACAGAAGGTCTTTGGCTAACAAAGTTCATAGATGACTGCAAACTGGGAGCCATGACAGAATCACCTAATGATGTAGACATTCTACAAAAGGGCCTCACAGAGACAGATGCTTGGTGTCAAAGTCATGGCCTCAAGCTCAACGCCAAGAAGTGCACTGTCATCCCCTTTGGGAAAAACTTGGTACCCATGAACTACCACATAGGTGGTAGCTCACTAAACAATGAAAGTGTGACAAGAGATCTCGGGACACAGGTGGACAATAGTCTCTCCTTTGATAACCACATCACCACAGTAGTCAGGAAATCCTTCTACATGGCACACCTAATCACAAAAGGGTTCTCTTCTAGAAAAAAGGAGGTCATTGTTCCTCTGTGCTCATCCCTCATCAAACCCATTATAGAGTACAATGCCCCATTTGGCATGGATCTCACAAGACACCTACAACAATTGGAAAGGCCACAGAAATATATCGCTAAGAGGATTACCGGCCTCAAACCGATGCCATATGCAGACCGTCTCAAAAATCTCCAGCTCTACTCCATTGCATATCACCTACTCAGAGGCGATCTCTGCCTAACATACAAAGCTATGTCAAACCCAGAGCTGTTGGACATGCTACACTTAAAGAAATCCCAGTCTCTCTGAACCACATGCTCCAGGGACCTAAACCTTGTCACCACAATAAACAGAATATGCTGGAGGAATAGATTCCTGTCACAGAGACTTCCCATACACTGGAACAAACTCCCATTCATGTCAAGGAAAGCTCCTCATTGGCCCTCTAAGAAAAATCTTGATGACTGGATGGGAAATAGAAAATTCACCCCAGGGATCACTTCTGCGGCACTGCTTGACAGGGGCACAGGAAAATAATTTTCTTGGGTGGCGAAAGCCAGGGAACCATTTTGGATAGGCTTATATAGGCCCTAGGGCTGATAGCCTAGTACCTACCTATGAACCTATGTCTGTTAAACCTGGTGGACTTCTTCAAAAATGTCACCAGAGCCATAAATTAAGACAAATCCATGCATGCAACCTACCTTGACTTAGCAAAGGCCTTCAACACAATACCACATTTGAGTATCATTGATAAACTCTCCCAGTTGAATATCAATCCTTATGCTGTCAGGTGGGTTGCTAACTGGCTCACCGACATCACACTCAGTCAGAGTTGGGGACTTTACCTCAACCAGCAGACCTGTCAGCAGTGGGGTTCCACAGGGGTCAGTGCTGGGCCACCTACTGTTTTGAATATACTTCTCAGAAGTTCAGGCCAAAACAGAGGGGCTGCGGCTGACTTTATTTGCTGATGACTGAAAATTAGGTGCAATCATTTAATCCCCAAATGATGTCAGTACACTTCAAGAGGGATTTAACACAAATCAGTGATTGGTGCCAAAGCCATGGACTCAAAGTCAATGCTAAAAAAATGCATTAACATCCCCTTCAGTAAAAATGATATCCCTGCAGATTATCATATAAATGATAATACCCTATGTAAGAACTCAGTAGTGACAGACTTGGGAAAGCAAGACAAATGTAGCCTAAACTTTGACCATCATTTGTCTACTGTGGTAAGGAAGGCATTCTATGCTGCTCATCTCATTAGCAAAGGCACTGCCTCAAGAATGAAAGAGGTCATAACTCCCCAGTACTCAACCCTCATCAAGCCAATAATTGAGTACAATGCTCCCTTTGGTATGTACCTTATTAGGCACCTGCAGCAACTTGAATGACCTCAGAAATTTCTAACCAAGAAAATTGCAGGGTCTCCAACACATGTCATACATTGACAGACTGAAAGCACTGTCACTGTAGCTTACAGACTACTTAGAGGAGACTTGTGCCTGGCATGCTGACCAATCTCAGATCCAAACTTAATGGAAATGCTGCACATCCACAACTCAAAAATGGATAAGGGTCACTTGCTCCTAAGGCCTTAACCTGGCCTGCGACATAAAATAGGACCTGCTGGAGAGGTAGATATGTCTCCCAGAGGTTGACAATCGTCTGGAATAGGCTACCAATTCGCATCATACAAAGCCCCTCTATGACCTTGTTTAAGTGTAGCCTGGGTGGGAAACCATAAATTCTTTGTAGAGATTTCACCTATGACCCTCCTAGATATGAGAAGTCATTGCTAACGAAGAACTTGAGCTTAGGCTAGATCCTTTACATTAGGTATCTCTAGTGTCATATTGGGTACACACGGCCAGGCTTATAAACACCTTTGGTCAGTAGCCTAGTAACCACCTATGAACCTATCAAGTAACAAGAATATTCTTGCCTTCAGTCATCTAAATTTTTAGAGGTAATAATCTTACTTGTGTGTTGGTGCACTCTCAGAGTCCACTGCATTTTTTTCAGGATAACTGTTGTCATATCCCTAAGAATTTGGTGGGGAGAGGTACTTAGGAGGAAGCAAGCTCAGCAGCAGGTGGCCAAGAATAATTAGATGTAGACATTAATTTACCATTACAGAGTAGGAGCTCTTCCTGGATATACAAACAGAAGGCAAACAAGGTACTCCCAACTCAAAATTGGACAACATATGTATAGTTCAGGCAGGCAGAAATTGGCAAAAAGGATGAAGTGAAGAATAACTGGGTATTTTATATTATGCTCCCTTCACAGTGGGATCAATTCAAGATAGTGGCATTGGAAACAGCACCAGTACCAGTGTGGGTAAAATTCATTCACAGTATCAGTGGACATATGAGAATAACAGATAAACATCTTCAGTAAAGGTAATTAGGTGGCTTACACAAGGGAACTACAGCAGTTTAGAGACACTAGGAGGGTGCAAGGTTGTCCAGTTGTATGGCTCATAGCAGTAAAACAATGGAGGGCACACATTACACCTGGCAAGCTATCAGCTGGCTGCACAAAGCTATGGGGAGGCAATGCGAGTCTTATGGGACAAACTCCAAAATATATGTTATCAGTAATGCAACAAATTGTTTATCATGGATCCATATTATATCAGCAAAAGCTCCCTTTAATGAATGCCATTTCATCAAAAATGCTGTTCATCAATTCTGCTCTTCTGGGGGGCTGTGCTCCCCTGCTAATTATATATACCAACAACAAGATTGCACTACAGTGAGGAAAGGACACATTTTCTGATCCTTCTTGTATCGTGCTTTTACTATGAACAGTTCTATGAATGGCATGTTCGATGTAAGTGCACCGAAAATGCCATTCGCTAAACTGAGTTTTTGATAATATAATAGGGACCCGTTTTTCATAGCCTGTTGTTTATCAGCCCTATGTGGAGCATTTAGCTGGTCAAAATATGAATACTCTAAAGATAAATAGGCGCAACCTATGACCGATCAGAAGGTGCAGTACCAGTGGCTGGCTCCAGCCTCAGGGACAATGGAATGGAATATAGTACAGTACCTACATTACCAAACTGTGCCCCTACAACACAGAGGCCCACTCACACAGTTTCATCATAAACTGGCATTTAAGAAGCAGTTTTCTGCCATGAGAAGACTACCCTGCTTACCCAACTTCACTTGAGGGCTGTATTGTAGAAAACAGTGGAGTGATGAAGCTTGGACCATAAACATATACCCCATGCTCAGTTAAATTCTATGCTCATTTAGCATAGCAGCAGTATCTTCTCATGTGCAGCGGGCAAGGACATCATGCGAAAACATTAAGAAATTAGGAAGATGGAAGTACAATGGTTATGAAAGATAGCTGAAAAGTAACCTCTTCTACCACACCTAACATTGCTCTATTTTATTTGCAAAACCTGGGTGCTACATGTAAGACACACATTACACATTTCAACAATACCTTTTGTTGACTGGAGCTTCCTGCATGTTTGATCACCTGGTACCTTGCCGATGCTCATCCATGTGAATGGAAATGGGTCTACTTTTCTTCATTGAAGTTACATTACTTTGAAAAAGAAAACTGACCCCACTTCAGTGAAAGTGCACTTCAATGAAAGTGCACTTCTGCTGAAGTCTAGGCACCCGATTGCCTCACAAATAAAAAAACACATGCTTTTGCAGGGGGGCAAGCCCCCCTGCACCCCCACACCCCCCACTTAAATATACCAACTTTGAGATAAAACTACAGCAAGGAAAAGGGAATATTCCCATTCTGTGCTGTACTGTGATCTCCATAGTCAGTTTTCAAAGTTTCACTACTTCAAGCAAGTGGGTTCGGAGAAGTGAAGTTCAAAGTAGTGAAACTTCGAACAAAAACAGTAGACACAATGGAAACACTTGTCTTGTATATCACCTCCTGGAACATGTTGACATTACTTGCAATATACTGCGGTACGTAAGGTATAAAATGCAAAATTTGTGTTAAAGCCCAAATTATATTTATACTGAAGCCACATAGTTTGCTAAGCTGTACACCCTTCCACAATCCTTACTGTTGCCTACTATTCATGGCATTGCTTATACCAAAGGTTCAAATTGATTTTTGAAATGTGCAGTTCTTGCTTTGTATGCCATTCTTCAGCAGACAGAGTGCTGCCCATCAGTAGAGTACATGGCCCATTCCACCCTGCTTGACCTCTTACAGCTATGCAAAACTCACACCACCATGAACACCCATAACAAAGACTATAATATTTTATAGACAAAGAAATGAAACACTGCTGGCACAACAGATTTCTACCCCTAGGAATCATGTACTTATTGAATAAACTTCCCATGCATGTCAAGCAATATTATACATGCTCTGTATTCAGTAATATTCTGAATGAATAGCCTGGAAATCATAAATCCTCTTTGGGGTATATAGGACAGTGCTTCCTGACCATGGAGCTTAACTCACTCAACAATGTTTGGGTTTAGCTGACTACGCTTATTGATGGTCTTTTTAACTGCATGTCTAGTATATACCTATTAACTTAACCTAATATATAATTACCAAGTATCTTACAAATGTGCATGTTGCATATAGAATACATATGCAGACAAAAAATCAGTTTATAGATGAATGTACTTCTGTAATCCATCTCATTTGAATGTCAGTATATGGTCATTAGTATATACTAATAACCAAACCAATTTTCATATTACCATGACTGTGCTACAGATATCTTTGAATTGCACGTGCCCTGCATGACAACAATTACTGTACAGTTTAGTTTTACACACTGCTATTTTTACTTTCTTAAGACCCTCTACTGTGTTTTATGTCCTGGAAGAGTACCAACTATACACACACATAACAAGGTACCTGTAAACAAGCAAGTAATGAAACAACAAATATATGTGCACTGTACTTACTCTTCAAGGTACCATGAATTAAACTTAACCTCTGTTTGAAATCATTTGATTTATTCCCCTTATTTCTTTATTCAGCTACTTGTTTGTTTATTTATTAATTTCAGCTTGATAACCATGTACGTGACCATTTTGAGTCAACCTGAGCTCCATGGTGCAAGACAAAAACAGAAAATTGAAAATAGAATAAAGAATTATACCACTTTCTGAAAGAATGTCAAATGGTTTCGCAAAATGCAGAAGTGGAATTCAAGCAAGATGATTGCTGAAAAAATATAAGAAATGAAAATGTGGACAAACTATAACTACAAATTTGCAGGCTAGAATGGCATTATTGCTCATGCCTGAAATATTTGTATATACATATGTAAAATGTATAAATATAAATAAGCTGTTTAATAGAGTGGCTATGTTAAGTATAGAAGGATCTCTCCATTTTTTATTTATTTTTGTAGATTTGTGTGCAACGGTGTTCTTTAAACTAATGAGTTTGCATTTCAGATGTTTTGCATTGTCATGATTAATCAGCAAATTGTCTATTGCAACAAAATATCACACTTGCTTTTACTTGCATTTTACACTGTTTCACTGTAGACCTCTTACATTATATCAAATGTTTCTATCTATGCCTAGATATGATAGTTATGAAACAAATAAATAAAACTATGACTTCACATGGAACCTGTGTGTCTGCTTGGTTACTTATTTATTTTGCAAAATAAATGAAACTACAATTTCACATGGAATATATGTCTGCTTACTTATTTATGCATGAAGTTGTACTGACTAGTTCTAATTACAAACTAAAAAGTCTGTCTAGTATATATGAATATACATGCACTAAAAGCCATTCATTTCTTGTGATTTCATGACATTTCAGTTATAATTGAAGGCATGCCTCTCAACCTTACAGTGCAGAGAGAAAAGCCTTGACAGAAACATTTAATTGGTTAAAGTAGTTAAAGTCCAAGATAAAAGAGTAGAGGCCAGTAACTTTACTCAGAAGTGTTACACAACAACAGTAAGATACAAGCGAAAGACAGAGTCCATATTACTGAAAGATGACTAGTTACTCCCCAGGAAATACCCTCTACCACTTATCCCCCAACGGTTCCTAAAGCATGGGTCCTCACTGTGCTGTGCTTTACAAAGCTAAACATAGTACAGCAATGAACTCTGGTGACATCCAGGGATGCCTCCTATATAGTGTGAAAAATTACCCCTCAGGCACACTACAATGTCTATTCAGCAACAGCCTCCAGACAGGCTTTGTCCCTAGGGATTGCAAGACCGCAATGGCCATCCCTCTACATAAAGATGGACCATCAACAGACCCAGAGAACTACAGACCCATAACTTAGACTAGTCTTATATACAAGGCCATGGAAAAAAGTTATAATTGATCTAATAAATACATAGGAAATCTTCAAACCATGGACTCATCCCAGTTTGGTTTCATCAAGGGTAGGTGGTCACAGCTACTAAACCTAGTGGACTACTTTGAGAAGGCCATGTGAGCCATGGATAATGAGAAAAAAAGTGCATACTGCCTACCTTGACCTGGTAAAGGAATTCAGCATACTACCTCACTTGGGTATTGTAGACAAACTCATAACTTTAGACATACATATGTAACCTGATGGATAGTCAAATTGCTCATGGATAAGATGCATGAAGTTAGGATGGGGGAATCCGCCACCACTAACAGGCCTGTTACTAGTGGTGTTTCACAGGACTCAGCACTTGGATCTCTACTGCTTGGAATACACTTCTTTGAAGTCACAGCAATTACAGAGGGTCTTTGGGTGACCAAATCTACAGATGACTGCAAGTTGGGTGTAATGACTGATTCCTGCAAAGATGTAGATATCCCTGAGAAGGATCTGAGAGCAAAGTAACTGGTGTCAGAAATAAAGCCTAATACTCAATGCCAAAAATGCATATTTATACCCCTTGGGAGGATGACCACCCCTGAAAGTCACAACACTGATAACACTCTAAGAGTAGACCCAGTGGTAAGGGACTTGAGAACTCAATTTGACAGTAACCTGAACTTTGATCACAATGTGTCTACGGTGGTGAGAAAATCCTTCTGTGTGGGGCAAGTTATAAATTGTGGCATGGCATCCAGATCTAAGACCATAATCCCACTATGCTTAGCCTCATTAGACCAGTAATCCAGTACACTGTACGCTTCAGCATGTACCTAACCAGGCATTTGCAACAACCATAGTGGCCACAGAGATTCCTCATTAAAAAAGTATGGGGTGTAAATAACATGTCCTATGTGGAAAACCCCAAACCCTTGTCCTTGTACTCAGTTTCCTACCGACTACTGAAGGGCAATCTATACCTACCCTACAGGGCCTTCTCAAATCCAGCTCTGATGGATACACTGCACATTCACAAAACAAACAGCACCAGAATTACCCAATTTAAGTATCTAAATGACATCTGTGACATAAGTAAAACATGTTGGAGGAACAGGTGTGTGCTTGAGAGATTACCCTTTTCCTGAAAAGACTACATATTTATGTGAAACTGAGCTCTTCTTCAAAGCCTGTTCAAATAACATTTGGACTAATGGATGGGAAATCATGAATTCAACCCTGCTTGTCACCTATGGCCTTTATGGACAGCAGCAGCTTATAGATGCTTTAAGGTACAGGCATACGTCAAAGTCTTTCTAGTCCTTGGGCATTGATACTTACGAAAACTAGGGCAAGAATGGCTAGGCTTAAAAAGGCTCTAGGGCCATTAGACTGGTAATCTCCAATGAGGATTTCTTGTACTGAGTTGTAAATGCATGAAATTGCTTTCCTTACAAATTTATGTAACAAGAAGATCCAGGAATACATATAATAACCAAAATCAGCTATAGTGGAATGTAGAAAAAGGTAGGATACTGGTTAGCAATTAGCTTCTCTTTAAATAACCTATACTTTACTGGGTATGACACTGATGTACACAATGTACTTTATATAGCATACATCATAGACAGAAGTAAGTTAAAAAATAAAAAATACATCTGGGTACACAAGTCCCAGGATAAAAAATCCTCATATGTACACTAGTTCCAGGACTGTAAAAACTAACAGTGTAGAAACTTCAAGACACAGAAACATTCCAACAATGGTGTTAGGCCAGATTCAGGGGGAGGATGCCCCTGCCCCACTGTAGAAAGAAGTAGTAGTCCACAAAAACAGATAGGCCAGTAAAGAGCCATAAAGATGATAAAGTGGACTACTGAGAATAAAGAAAGAAATTATGTATTGTTACTATTATGCAAGAAGCCCAGAATTTTTGGATATAAGATATTCAAAAAGATTAAGAGAGAAATCAGAGGGAAAAAAGCACAGACTCTACATGGTGTCCTACAGGGGAAGAGTTGTACAGATCAAGTGCTTTGGGCATCTACTGTGGTGTACATTATCCTCAAGATAGGAGTACACAGATCAGAGACTGCATACCATGGCTGGGCTAGCCACTTGACAGTGTAAAATATGGCTCTAGGTGATTTGGTCTTGTTGACTAATGTCACCAAGGGGGCATGGGTAGTTACCGCTGATAAGTGGGTTGAGGGCCTGTCCTACTCCAACCTACGCCAGGGACCCATACTAATGGTGGGAGAGGTATATGTGCCCTACTGGCCAATGTGTGCCCACCATAAAGCCCAGCAGCATTGGGTCAATAAGCTATTGGCCGGCTGGTGTCTAGCTGCCCAGCCTGGGTTACCTGGGATAGCTCTGTTGAGTGAAAGTTGGACATAAAACCAACCAACCTGCCAAACATGAACTGAGAATTGCTATGCTTAATGAAGGTCCACTGACAGAACGCAGCTTGAAAGTGGATGACATGATGATACTGGTGATCCAAGAGACAAGACGGAAGGGCAGTAAAGCAAAGCCACTTGGCTTGGGATCCAGACTCTACTACTCGGGAGGGGGACAGGCTAGGGTTGTGATAGTGAGGAAAAGAGTGCATTCAGACAGCAGTTGCAGGACCTACTAGATAAAGCAGGACAACATGAATTGGTGTTGATAATGCGTGACTTGAATGTACATATCTGGATAGACAGAAAAGGATATGAGGACTGCTTGGGTCCACATGGGTGGGTCAACAGGAATAAAGGAGGAGAAGCCATTCTAGACTTCTGTCTGGCAAATGGCTTGATAGTAGCCAACACATGGTTCAGAAAGAGACAGTCACAAGATCACATACAAGATTATCCAACATGCAACTCAGGTAGACTTCCTCTTAGTAAGGAAAAGGCACTGGGGTTAGATCCATGCTTGCAAAGCCATCCCCAGTGAAACAGTTGGCCCACAGCATAAACCACTAGTTGCCACAATCAGCTCCAAGCAGTGCTCAGAGAAGAATCTAAGGTCAACAGAGACCAGGCTGAAGACCTGGAAGTTAACTGGAGAGAAAGGACAACAGTTCAAGGAATTACTCAGGGCTCTAGCACCCCAAAAAGAGGAAGAAATAGGTGGAGTTGAAAAAGAATGGCAGCGCCTAAAAATAGGTCTATATTACATCAGTGAAATGACATTACAGTGAATACCATTTCGCTGACACATACAGATTGATCTCTAAAAACAGCAAAAACCCAGTCCACTGATTTTTTTCCCATGGAAAAATTGGTGAACCAACAAAACACAACACATAAAACATTACAAAGTGGTGGGCTTTGCCCCCCACACCCCCCCCCCTAACTAAATATACCAACTCCAAGATCGCACTACAGTGGGGTAAAGGGAAACGTCATGGCTCAGGCCAAGTGATTTATTTCCCTGGGAAAGAAATCGCTAGCCTGAGCTTTCTCTCTTTTCAGAGCTCGATCTGTATGTGTCGGTGAAATGGCATTCACTGTAATGCTGTTTTGCTGACATAATATAGACTCCCTAAAAACAGCATGTGTTTGGACTACAGAAAATATATTTGGCCAAGCCAGGTATGGAAAAAAAGTACATAAGGAAAGCTGGTGGTAGAATGTAAAAGTCTAGGAAGGCATCAAAAGAAAGAAGGAATGCAAGAAGAAAGAAGGAATGCAAGAAGAAGTGGGAGATAGAAAAGACTGACCAGGCTAGGAAGGACTACTGGCTGGTTAACAATGAAGCTAAGAAAGAAGTTGCAATAGTGAAGAATCATCTGGAAAGTGACTCTGTAAGTGGCACAAAGAAACTGTATCAGGTTACAAGGCAAAAAAGATAATGAAGATAGTCAGACACCCTTCATAAGGGATGCCAGCAACAACCTGCTCACTAGTCCTCAGGAGATCAAAGGCAGACAGAAGGAGTATTTCTAGTAGCTTCTGAATGAAGAAAATCCCACAGAAGCTGTACTGCCACTGAAACAGCTTACAAGTGAAGAGGAGGAGCCCACCCTAGAAGTAAGAACAGCACTAAGGAAAGTGAAGTCAGGGAAAGCAGCAGGCTCAGATGAGGTTACAGCACATATGATAAAGATGCTGGGTGAGATAGGGGAGAAATGGCTCTTGTGGATACTCATAGCAGTGTAGAGAGAAAGGTGTATTCCAAATGACTGGAGAATAAGCATACTCATGCCAGTGTACAAGAAGAAAGGGGACATCCACAACTGTGGGCAGTAGAGAGGCATCAAATTCCTATCACACTGCATGAAAGTTCTGGAGAGGGCGATTGATAAATGGATACTCAGAGTAGTAGATTGTAAGATGGGAGATGAGCAGTTCAGTTTCAGATCAGGTTGTAGCACAAATGACTCGATGTTTGCAGTGAGACAGATAGTTGAGAAGAAGCTAGAGATGAGAGAGTCCAACTGAGCATTCTTAGACTTTGAGAAAGCATATGATAAGGTCCCAAGAAAGCTGATCTGGACAGTACTGTAGTAGTCTGTAGTCCCAGAAACACTGATAGAATTAGTGCAGGCTATGTACAAGGACCCAATGACACAAGTATGAACAGTGTTTGGCCTTATAGAGGGATTCCCAGTGGGAGTGGGTGTACACCAGGGTTCAGCTGTGAGCACACTGCTGTTTATACTGCTGATGGACTACATTAGCAGACAGGTTGAAGGGGACACATAAAGTTGCTGTATGCAGATGATGTGGCATTACAGGCAGACTCTGAACAAGAACTTCAGCAAATGATAGGAAAACGGAAAGCAAAGCTGAAGGCACATAGTATGAAACTAAGCATAGATAAGACACTGGTAATGACAGCAGATTGGGGAAATCAGCAGAAGCTGAGAATGGAGATAGAAGGGAAAATAGTGGAACAGGTAAACAGCTTCAAGTATCTGGGATGGTGGTTGAGGAGAAGGGAAGTCTGAATGAAGAGGTCTAAGCTAGAATCAGAGGGGGTGCAGCTATTGGTATAGAGTCTCAGGTGTAGTCTATTACAGAATAATTCCAAACAAGCTGAAAAGTAAGGTGTACAAGACAGTGGTGCAACAAGTACTACTGTATGGTACAGAAACCTGGGCAGTAAAGGCAGAACAGTTAAAGAAGCTACAGGTGATGGCAATGAAGTGCCTGAGAAGGGTGGTAGGATGCACATTGTGGGAACAGATGAATTGAAGGCATAACAGCAGAATTCAAAGTAGCTCCAACTGCAGAAAAGATCAAAGAGAACAGATTATGGTAGTTTAGACACATGCAGAAAAACAGAAGACAATCTGGTGAGGAAGATTTTGGACAGACAGGAAAAAGATAAGAGGAAGTGAGGATGTCCAGCAAAGAGGTGGATGGATTGTGTGAAAGAAGATCTGTGACAGTCAGGCGTGAGTATTGAAGAAGGCAGGAGTGTGCACTGAATCGTGAGAGTTGGCGACAGTTAACATGATACCCCAACCCATTGTACAAAAAATGGGAAAAGGGGGGGCTGATGACTGATGATGATGATGGGAATGAAAGAGATCTGATTTGCTGCAATATTTATGCAAAGGAGAAAGCCAAAGTAATCAGTACCAGAAAGCATCTCCAAAGATATTTGAAGAGAAATACAGGCAAAGTATTCAGATATGGAAACTTTCACAACACAAAAAATAAGATCACCAAAGTTACACTAAATACAACACAAAATTCTAGCCAGCGGGGCTGAGGTGTGGGGGGAGGGTCACAGCTGGGTTTCTGTGAAGATATATTACAACATTAGTAGACCTGTTCCATCTTGTTATTGAAGCCTTGCAACTAAATATTTTTGTGTGTGTGTGTGTGTGTGTGTCCATGCATATATTTAATTTACTGAATCCAAAATGTAATCATTTTTCAGTCATAAACCATAAAGATCCAAAATGCAAGCACACATACCCCTCTCAGCTCTTCCAAATTTGGAAGAACACATCTAATTTGTTCTGAAACATTTGCTCCATCCCTCCTACATCTGGAAATTATTTTGGGTGAATAGCACTCACTAAGAGTACCATTTCCCTAAATATTTTATCTTTGTCCAGAATTCTGAGGTAAAAGTTGAAAGATATGACACATACATGCACACAAGATTGTGCTAACACATATGCAGCTATTTCACACATTAGTGGAGTGGGTCACTTTTTCCGCTTTTGTCAGGGTCCAACCTGTTACAGAAAAAAAAGAAGTTATGTACTCCCCATAATGTTCCATGTTTGTTGTCCAGTATCTCACCTTCAGTCTTGCTACCTTGGGTTCGGAGCCAAGGCTCGGCCTATACTAAAGCACGAGAGCTTCTACTGGCTCGAGGCTGAATACCTATTCCATAGTGCTTAGCGGCTATTCCCCAGATCTCGTTTGAGAAGGAAGGTTTCCATGATATGTACAATATCCAAAAAGATAATATCTGAAAAAACATATTGTTAAAAAAATAACAAGAAAGGGCAAGAAGGAAATCAGACCTTATCTGCCAATTTCTGAGAAAAAAATCCTCTAGATACTCCAGGAGGGAGTTGGCTGGGAGGGATGCAAGACCGAAGGCGAGATACTGGACAATGAACATGGAACGTTATGGTGAGTACATAACTTCTTTATGTTATGTTGTCCCATTTTGCCTTCAGTCTTGCTACCTTGGGACAGAGTCCCAAGCACCTTTTTCTTGGGTGTCTCAAGGGAATAAACTCCTCAGGACAGTGGAACCAAAGGATGCCCTGTTCTGGGAGGCCACATCTACTTTATAATTAGTAATAAAAGTATGAGGGTTAACTCATGTAGCAGCAGCACAAACTGAATCCAGTGGAGGTCTGGATTGAAAGGCAATGGAGGTAGATACCGCTCTAGTTGAATGCTCTTTGATTTTCCCTGATGGTTCCTTGTTGTGGGAATCATAGACATACGTGATGGTTTCAGTAAGCCATTTGGACAAAGTCACTTTTGAGACTGACAAATGTTTTTTTATTTTCTGAATAGGAGACAAACAATTGATCTGACTTCCTAAATTCTTTGGTCCTGTGCAAATAAAAACACATCCAGTTGATGAAGATTATACTCTGCCCTGTTGCCGTAGTTTGGAAAAAACACTGGTAATTCTATACTCTGGTTTAAATTGGCTTGAGAACAAACTTTCAGTAAAAAGGAAGGATTTGTTCTGAAGGAAACTCTATCTTTATTATGGAAGATCAAATAAGGTGGACGGATAGACAAGGCTTGTAACTCTGACACTCCTCCTGGCTGAAGTAATTGCTGTCAGGAAGAGTGTTTTCCAAGACAAAAATGTTAATGAACAAGATGATGCTGGTTCAAAAGGGGGCAGAATCAAAGATGACAATACTAGGTTGAGATCACAAGGAGGAGGAGGTCCTCTGATGAGAGGTCTTAACAGAAAAGTACCTTTTAGGAAGGCTTTGCATAGTCTGTGAGACATTAGACTAGATCCTGATTCTCCCACATGATAAATAGAAATAGCAGCTAACTGAACTCGGATAGTGGCTGCCGCTGCCCCTTGATTAAATGTTTCTGTTAGAAATTTCAGGATTACAGGTATAGATGCTGTATAAGGATCTATATGTCTTCTGTCAGTCCAACAAGAGAACCACTTCCATTTGCTTGCATAGAGATTCCTAGTCGTCTGCTTGTGCGAAGAGACTAGAATGTGATGACCTGCAGGGGACAATTCCTGAAGCCTGGCTAAGAGTGGAAGTGGAGCAGCCAAGCTGTCAGTTTGAGGGTGTAGAGTGCAGAATGGAACATTCCTGACTGATACGTCAGAAGATCCAGCTCTGGGTCTAGGATCCATGGGGCCTCCTGAAGGTAGGGCGAAAGGAAGGGGAACCAAATCTGATGAGGCCAGTATGGTGCAATGAGAATTAACCTGTGACTAAACAACTTTGCTTTCTGTATGAATTTTGGAATCAAAAGAAATGGGGGAAAAGCATAAAGAAGACCCAAGGGCCAATCGTGCACCAGTGCATCCCTCGGTGACTCTCTTGCAGGGGAAATTAGGGCAAAGTAGTTGCTGCATTTGGAATTGAAGGGAGTGGCAAATAGGTTGCAGCAAGGCTGACCCCATTTGTGAAAAATTAGGTTCGCAACTTCCTGACTGAGGGATCACTCGTGAGGCATGATAATCACTCTGCTTAGCCTGTCTACTATAATTTTGGATTTCCCTGGGATATGTGTTGCTGTCAGAAAGCGTTGAGAAGATATCGCCCATTGCCATACTCTCTGGGCCTCTCAACATAGAGGGTAGGATCTGGTTCCCCCTGTTTGTTGATGTACCAAACCACCAACATATTGTCTGTCTGAATTGCAATAGTCCCCTTGGGAAGAGAGTCCTGAAGTGCTTGCAATGCCAGAAGCATGGCCCTCATCTCTAGGACACTGATATGCAAATGGTACTCATGATCTTTCCAAACTCCTTGGACCGTCTATCCCAGATAATGCCCCCCCACCCTATCTGGGACGGGTCCGTGGTTACTGTAGCGATAGGTTGAGGAAGTGCAAATGGTCTGCCCATTGTTACCTGAGTGGAATGAACCCACCACAGTAAGTCCTTCTTGCAGGAAGGAGTTATGAAAATTTCATGAGACATGGGTAAGTCCTGCATGGACCATTGGGTGAAGAGCAGCCACTGCAGTATTCTCATGTAAAGTCATGCCATGGGAAGTAGTGTTATCGTCGCTGGCATAGAGCCTACCTAGGACTTTCAGCACAAATCTTGCCTGTACTCTGTTCTTGTTGAGTAAAATAGTCACTTGACTGCGTAGCATCTGTATCCTTTCTTGAGTTAGCTTTGACAACATGTCATTTGTATTTAAATCTGTACCAATGAATGTAATATGCTGTGATGGCAACAAGGCAGATTTTTCTGTACTTATAGTAATGTCTAGTTTTGAGAAGATAAATAGTGTAGTCTCTTGCTTTGATCAGTAGTTGCCTGGTGGTGGCAGTTTGGAGCCAGTCATCTAAGTATGGAAATACCTGGAATCCTTGGTGTCTCAGATGAGCCATGACTACTGCCATTCATTTGGTAAACACCCTGGGGGCTCGGGTGAGCCCAAAGGGCAGAGCTCTGAACTGGTAATGACTGGCTCCCAGCCAGAAGCGTAGAAATCTTCGAGCACCTGTCCATCTTTATGTTGTAGTACGCACCCTGAAGATCTAACGAGCACATCCAATTGTCTTTTCCCAAGAACGGGAGTATAGACTGCAGTGTTACCATCCGAAACTTTGATTTTCTCACTGACTTGTTTAGTCTGCTGAGATCCAATATGGGTCTCCAGTCCCCTGTCTTTTTTGGAACTAAAAAGAACCTTGAGTAAATTCTGGATCTGAACTGTTCTGTGGGGACTTCTTGGATGACTCCTTTTTCTGGCAACTTTTGTATTTCTAGGGTTGCTTGATCCCTTTGACCAGGTGGAATGTCTGGGATAATCTTTGGTGGATGAGGTGGACATTGGAAGTGAATGTTGTATCCTCTGGATATAATGGACTGTACCCATTTGTCTCGAGTCAAATTCAGCCAGGCTTCTGGGTACAGCGATATCCTCCCCCAGATTGCCTCCAGAGGTGGACAGATGGGCCTCCTTTCTGGAACGCTGGAAGGGCCTACCAGAGAAAGTATCTCTGTCGCCTTGATTTTGTGGACCCTCTTTGCTGCATGGACGGTGTCTTCCGTTGTTTCCCCCCTCAGGATCAAGAGTGTCAGATACGGCTCCTTTGGACTTATGGAACCACATTTTTCTGCCCTTTTGACCTTTAGGATAAGGTCTGGTAGGGGCGGAAAAACGGACTCCAATGGCAGACAGAGTCTTACCCTCTTGTGGCTACTGGTGAGAGTTTCTTTTACTTTAGGCCCAAACAATGACAAGCCATCAAAGGGAGTGTCAATAAAGGAAGAACAGAAGGGTTCTGCAAACTCACAAAGGTGCATCCAGGAATGTCTATGAAGAGCTATTCCTGTGCCTGCTGCCCTGCTCACTCCATCGGCTGCATAAGATATGAGCCGCATGGAGGAGTTAGATATGGAGGTTAAGGTTGCAAGCTGGCAGTTAACCTTATTAGATAAGTCCTGGGTTGTAGCACCTTGCAGGGTATCTCCTAGCTCTTTTAGGAGATCCTTCTGAAGTTTTGTGAAATGCAACAAATAATTTAGTGACCATAAAGTAAAGGCTGCTGAAGAGAGCATACGCTTCCCGTATCTATCCATCATGCAAGATAGTTTCAGCTAACTTCTTTTTTGTGGCTGCTGCCACTACCTACCATTGTATCTACAGGAACCACTTTAGTTAAGTACTGCATTTCTTCCGGGGCCGTAATGAACTTATTAGGCCTCCGCGGAATGGGGTCCACTGAGTCCGGAGAGTCCCACACCTTCCGGCTCACCAAACCCAGGAGAGTGTCAAAAGGTGGAGACACCCAAGAGGTGGAGGGGTGGGAGCCAAATGCCTCCAGGTATACCAAGTCATCTTCAGAAGGGGAAAGGGACTACCAGCCATCCCCCTGTTTAAGGATCTCCAGGATGTATGAAAAGGAAACATCCTCAGAAGGGGACCGTGGGGACCCTTCTGAATCCTCTAAGTCGGTATAACAAGTGACAGACTCAGGGGAGTCTATGTGTTTCCTCTTACTCTGCCTCTTCTGAGGGACCTCCTTGGGGGGGATGTTCTGGAGAGGTATCGGAAGAGGAGGATCCACCCATTGTGGCTTCCTGGGGCACTGACTCTCTATTCTGTTATTGATGGAGAGGTAATGAAGAGGTGGATACCAGTCCCTTAGGGGGGAGAGAGGCTGGAGCCGAAGGTTGAGTAGACTCAGAGGAGAGCACATTCCACATCACCTCAAAGGCACCACGGTCCAAGGCTGAGAGAGACTCCGGCCCCGAGAGACCAGGAGACCTCCCCGGCACCAAGGAGGGTGTCTCCGAGGCAAATATGGGAGCTGAACTCACCTGAGCTGAGGCACCGAGTGGGAGAGCTGACTCCAACTGGACTCTCCCCCCTAGAGCCGACCAGGGAGTGTCAGCCCCCAGGTCCCCTGATGGATGAAAGCATCGAAAAAACCAGAGCAGACATCAGATCTGAGATATCAGTAGTGATTACTGGCTCCAGTGGATCCAGCACAATGACTTCCATACTCTCTGGCTCCAAACTCGTCCGAGTTGGAGGAGGAATAGGCATAGTAGAAGGTACCAGTGTTGGCTCCACGGTCCGATGGGCTGGGCTCGAAAGAATTTCAGCTAGGGGCTGGGTCCGAAGAAACCTCTTCACTACCTGCTCCATGTCCTCATCCGATAACCTGGAGGATCTAGAGGAATGACTGGAAGACTTGTGGCTACCTGCCACTGACTGTAATAAAGGAGAGACTGGCACTGAGCAAACAGGCTCCAAGGACAGTGGCCGGTTCCTCTTTTGGCTCTGCAATGGCTCCGATGAGACAGATGGAGCCGAGGGAGAACCATGTTTTTCATCTCCGATAACCCTTGGCCTCATGCCTGATGCTGCTTGTCGGCTCAGACACTGGAGCCGATGAAGCAGACTTTGGAGTCTTGTCTGATTTTTTAATCTGACTTCCTTCATCCACATTCAATAAGCCCCTCAGTATAAGCTTATTCCTCCTTTCCTGCAAGACCATGGCACTAAAACTATGACAAATGGAACAGGAGTCTTGAAAATGGAGTGGACCAAGACAGTACACACAACTAGTGTGTCCGTCAGTAATGAACATCTTCTGAGTGCAGGAATCACACTTTTTGAATCCTGACTTATGTTCCTTAGCTGGTTCCTTAGACATAGTAGCTATAAGGAAAAACATTCTCAATAAAAGTTAAAACAACAACTATAACTGTTAAAGAGAATGCAGCAAAGAAACAAGTATCTAAAATAAAGTACTATAGAGATATATATATATATATTTTTTTTTTTTTTTAAAGAGAAGAAAAAAGGAGAAGTCTCCAAGTTAAACAACTATCTCCTCCTAAACAGATTACTCCTAAAAGGCTTATAAAAGAGAAAAAAGGGGCAAGAATCCTCCAATTTAAAAAGGGATTCTTGTGGAGAAAATAAGGCCCAAAGAAAGATAGCCGTAAAATAAACTTACAAGGTTTGAAAAGGGCTAAAAATAGTACAAGACTGTTACTATAGCACTAATACATAAAAATATCTAACAATTTGACAGAAAAGTTGGAAAATACATAAAATATAAAATTTTCCAAGCCTGAGCCAGTGAAGACAATCCCAAAGCTTCAAGCGGCAAACGAGATCTGGGGAATAGCCGCTAACACTACAGGACAGGTATTCAGCCTTGAGCCAGGAGAAGCTCTCAAGTTTTAGTATAGGCCAAGTTGGAGCTGAGGTTTTGGCTCCGAACCCAAGGTAGCAAGACTGAAGGTGAGATGGGACAACATAACATATCATGTTTATTGCAGTCTTTGGCAAAAACTGTTTACAATTAAAAAAACAAGTGCACTCAGCAAAACAAATACAGTTTCTCCAACTGTCTTATCAATAAAAATGGTCTGTTGCCATGGATATGAACTTTCCCACTACGTCTGTTACCAGCTTGGTGGATATGGGTATCCTGAGGCAATGTAGAAACTGCCTCATATTTATAGACAACTAGTAAATCATTAAACAAATTGATATGGAATGTGAGAGGTGTATTTACACAATGTCACTGGAGGCAAAGCTCTCACATAAAAGCACTCCTAATGTCCATAACATTGTCAGTAGCACACACACTGCACTGATCACACACAATTCAAAGCAGAAACATAGACCCATATATGTTGAGGCATTTACATGTAACATACCCAAACCCCAAAGACCTCCTAGTTGAAATACACATAACAAACTCCCCCAGCAACCCTGAATGCACTCTTTCAAAACAACACCCACATCAACCCATGCAGCCCCATCTCATGGAGCATTTACTTCTAACCCTATATGGCAAGACACCAGAGAATGTAATATTCCAGTCAATGGAGGTACCATTGTCAGATACACTGACATCCCTCTCACCAGTCTGAGTAAAGAGAAAGTCACAGTCAGTTGCTTATGAGGGGCCAAGATCCACCACATTACAAATGCACTCAGGTCGTTGGACCACAACTGCCAGTATGACTCCATGTTGTCTTAATCCATGTTGGTGTAAATGACCTTTGAGGTACCTCCCTAGGCAATATGAAGAGGGACATTGTGGAGCTCTCAGAATGTGTCTCCCCTACAGATGATCAAACTTATAAAAGTCCGACTTTCATATGGCTGAGACCATGTGAACGACTTTTGAAAGTCCGACCATTCTAAACACAGATCTCCATACAGCACGGAATGGGAAAATTTCCCTTTTCCATACTATAGTGCGATCTTGGAGTTGGTATATTTAAATAGCAGGGGGTGTGGGGGGCCCAGGGTGGCTTGCCCTCCTTCTAAGAACATGTTGGTATTTTTTTTTAAGGTGTTCGAACTTCCAAAGGTTGTTCAAATGGTCTTGGCCATATGAACGTGTATATAAATATAAATATATATATATATATATATATATATATATATATATATATATATATATATATACAGACACACACACACACACACACACACACACACACACACACACACACACACACACACACACTACAGTGGAGGAATGGTTAAATTTCCCCACCATAGTGCAATCTCCATTCAAAATGATGAATCCACAACAGCAAATGCTAGTGTGCCTTCGCTGTTGTGGATTCAAACATTTAAAAATCAATGTTACAAAACTTTGGAAGAGTGACATTCAACCTTCCAAGGTTTGTGTTACTGTCTTCCAAGATTTCGATGGTAAACCTATATATATATATATATATATATATATATATATATATATATATATATATATATATATATATATATATATATATATATATATATATATATATATATAAAATATCACTAGCCTCATATTGACCTATTCTAGTTACTGTAACATTCTCATTTTTCTGTGTATAACTTCGGAGCTTTTCTCCTTGGGCCACTGCTGAAAAATGGCAATAGCTCAGTCGGACTACCCAGTCAACAAATGTTAAATATAAAAAAAAAAAAGTCAAACCATAGGGTCCTCACACATTTTAAGGCCATGCATACATGTATGTGCATTCACCTTCCTAACTGCATTAAATTATATTCCTTGTATAATACAGCACGACTTATTAGTGTGTGTTTTAGATTTGTAGTTTTGAACATTTTTCCAGTAAGCAATGAAACAGAAGGTATGACCCAATAATGACAAAACTGCCCATTTCAGAACATTTAACCATAAAAAGGCCTCGCAAACTTTTGTCTTTACAATCCCCCTGTATCTGTCAAGAAGCACAACTTCTGCAGAAGTAAAATTCATCGGACTAATTCCACATTACAGAGATTAGTAACTAATAAAGAGGCTGCTACTAGCAACAATTTTACATTTCAGTATTTCATCTACAAATTCAGTGCCTGCTGCCCTTGTAAGATTAATTGCGCAAGTTACATTAAATTCAAATTGGTAAACTGGTAGTATTACAATAAGGAATGACTAAGAAACTGACAAGTTCATAGTTCCTAGGCATCTTATACAATGGAGGACACACTAAGGAATGCAGGCCCCTATACCCCCTTAAAATGCACCAATTAATCAGCACCTAGGGCATTACATACCATGCCTCCATACCTCTCAACCTATTAGCACAAGAAATCTGGACAAAGCATAAAATAATGGGGGGAACAAAGGCTTCAAATTAGGGACAGATTATAAATATTGTTCTTATAGACATAGAAAGTGCTAGAGTAACATTATTTGTCACAGCATGCATTTTCTGAAGAAAATGAAGTTTGAAACTCAAATGTCTGACATTATTTAGTTATTTCAGTCCTCGGTGTTGTGCCAGAAAACCACACATGTTATGAGGAGTAAGCCAAAAATATGAGGCAAAAATCTGGACAGTCTACAAAAAAATGGACAGTTGAGAGGTATATTTACCTCTCAACCCCTTAGTACAAGAAATCTGGACAAAGCCTAAAATAATGTGGATACAATGGCCCAAAAAACAGGGACACGTTTTAAGTACTGCTCTTTTTAACTTAGAAAGTTGCTAGAATGACATGATTTGTGTTCATAGGTAGGTACTAGGCTATCTGCCCGAGGGCATTTATAAGCCTAGCCACAGTGTGTCAGCTTTCGCCGCCACATTGATTAATTAACTGTTCCTCTGTCAAGCAGAGCCAATGAAGTGATCCCAGGGGGTGTATTTTTTGTTACCCATCCACTCGTCAAGGTTTCTCTTGAAGAGTGTTAGTGAGGAGCTCTGCCTGATGTAATTTGGAATTTTGTTCCAAAGCATGGGGAGTCTCTGTGACAGGAATCTATCCCTCCAGCATGTTCCATTTATTGTTGTGGCGAGGTTTAGCTCACTAGAGCGTGTGGCTCACAGTGACTTGGATTTCTTTAGGTGGCGCATGTCCATTAATTCTGAGCTGGACATGGCTTTGTAAGTCACCTCTGAGTAAGTGATATGGCAATGAGTACAGACAGAGTTTTTTCAGTCAGTCTGCATAGGACATATGTATGAAATCAGTAATCCTCTTGGTGAGGTACTTTTGTGGTCTTTCCAGCTGTTGGAAATGTCTTGTGCAGTACATCCCAAATGGGGCATTGTTCTCTATGATGGGTCTAATGAGTGACGAGTAGAGGGGCACTATAATCTCTTTATTTCTAGATGCAAACCCTTTAGTAATTAGATGGGACACATAGAAGGATTTCCTAACTACTTTGGCAATATGATTGTCAAAGGAGAGATTACTATCTACCTGGGTCCCCAGATCTCTTATTACCTGTTCTGTATTAACGGGGCTGCCAACTATGTGGTAATTCATGGGTGTTTTGTTTTACCAAAATGGGATGACTATGCATTTTTTGGCATTTAGCTTGAGGCCATGACTTTGACACCAGGTGTCCGTCTCAGTAAGGCCCTGTTGGAGGATGTCTGTGTCAGCCAGAGAGTCAATTATGGCTCCCAGTTTGCAGTCATCGGTGAACTTGGTTAGCCATAGTCCTCCTGTGTTTGCCTGTACTTCTGAGAAGTATATGCC
>NC_056751.1:276139360-276194668 GCF_019279795.1 Protopterus annectens
TGGCTTAGTCTATGAAACAAATCCTGTGTTTTTTCAACAGCTGTGTTAAAAGATTTCATCGCAGAAGCCAGTTCAAATGGAATGCTGTACGTGGAAACATCCAATAAGTTCATGCTACTATTCTCTATTTGTGTACCAATATCAGCTTGTTTCTCCGAAAATTCTTCCATTTCCAGACAGTAAGAATAACTATAACAGTCCAAAACTGTCCACCACGAGGTAAGGTACAAAAACAAACAACAAAACTATAGTACCAATGGAGTCAGG
Source organism: Protopterus annectens (assembly GCF_019279795.1). NCBI lineage: Eukaryota > Metazoa > Chordata > Ceratodontiformes > Protopteridae > Protopterus > Protopterus annectens. Next base: position 276,139,628 of record NC_056751.1, read on the forward strand.
AAGAACTGGAAACGAATCTTCAGTGTAGAATATTTAATAAATCCTTCTAAACCTGTTGCAGCAAAAATCCATGACAGAGAAAAAAACATTTTATCACAACATAAATTCAGCGCTTTCGTCCGCTAATGCAGTTTTCACTAATCGAACTTCATCAGAATTATACAATGGATAATTCAAAAATACACTAGATGTGAAATAACATTCTAAAATTCTAAAGGTCTAGAAAATTGTACTGGTAGGAGAGGGAACTACCATTCCTATCTGATCCATTTGAGAATGCTTCTCCCATTAAGGCCAGGGGGCGTGTCAGCCGGAAGTCTAATCTGCCATCTAAGCTCTTTAACTTCAAGTAAAGGATTGCAGTCTCCATAAGGTAATGACACATAATCAAGTACTAGGAACAAAAATCTGCTGCATTTTTCCAGTCACCTTTCCTTATAGCCTGACGGTGTTCCTTAATGCGATCACTAAGTTTTCTAATAGTTTTTGCCTACATAGAAGGCAGAGCATTCATCACACACTCCCAGGTAGACAATGTTAGTGCTATTACAATCAGAAGAATCACTAAACTGTATCAGAAACTTGGGATTGGGAAGTTGGAAACTAGCACCCAAAGCAATAAAAGAGCAGCAAATACATTTGCCACAGTTGTACGTCCCTAAATGGATGAAGGGTTGGAAAATGTGACCAATTATCTTGTCAGGAATACTTCTACTCCCCCTCACAGAGTTATTGCTTTTGTCACTTTGCATAAGCTGGTTTTGGATAATAATTTTTTCATGTTTAATGGTATCTTATACCAGCAACTTCAAGGAGTAGCCATGGGAGCTAAGATAGCTCCAGCATATGCAGGTAGGTCCTTGCATGGGCATGCCTTCTTTGAAGGTTAGGCTTCTGGCTGGCAACTTGGCATCATAAAATTCCACTGCCAATCATTAGTGGACTGGAGCTCCACTGTTGCAACCCATAACTGGGAAAAGCCAAAAGACCAACATCAATATATTTATATATATATATATATATATATATATATATATATATATATATATATATATATATATATTCACACACACACACACACACACACACACACACACACACACACACACACACACACACACACACACACACACACACACACACACGTGTCCCAATTGGATCTCCAAAAGTACACTACATGGAATTACAAATCAACGAGACGACATCTCTGAAAGACCAGTTATCCAAAAGATCACTATCCCGAAACACACAATGCCAAAACAACAGATAAAAAGCAAATCAACCAATTAATGTAGTCTCAACCATTTTTGCAGGGGGGCAAGCCACCCTGAGCCCCCCACTCCCCCCTGCTACTTATATATACCAACTATGAGACCGCACCACAGTGATAAAAAGGGTATATTTCCCGATCGTCATTATACTGCAATCTCCATTTAAAACTATGGATGCTGTACAAATGTAAAAACAGTATGGTGTACCATAAGGTACACAAACATTAAGTATCAGAAACACTTACACTCTGTTAACTCTTTTAACTCTTCCAGTGAAACAAACTTCAGGATAGTGATCTTTTGGATAACTGTTCTTTCAAAGATGTGGTCTTGTTCATTTGTAATTCAGTACAGTGTACTTTCAGCGATCTAAGTGGGACCCATATTATATATGTGTGAGTGTGTATATATATATATATATATATATATATATATATATATATATATATATATATATATATATATACACATATATATATATATATATATATATACATATATACACATATATATATATATATATATATATATATATACACACATGTATATTTATAGAGAGAGAGATATAAACCGCACACACTCACGTATAAATACTCACTCAGACAGACACACACACACACCTTTGCAGCAAATATCCCTTTCAGAAACTAGCAATAAGGCTACACTTACCACTACTTATCTCCTCTCCAAAGTTCATTATGGTGCGTTCATTGTTTACAACTTTCAGGCATTACAAAAATCAAAACTTAAGCAAAGGGTTAACAATGTAGCTACATTTGCAGCAAAGGTCCCTTTCAGAAACCAGCAATGAATAACACTCAAATGTCTAAATTGGATAGAACTACTCTATCAATTAACTTATACACAGCTTCTCACCACTTATAAAAGTATCCAGAATTCATCTGCTTGTTCTGCAATAACTAATATTCTACACAACTATGTTCTTATTTGTCATTATGAACTACTGACTAAAAACTCCTTTCTGTCCACAAATCTATCAAATCAGCTGGGCATTGCCTGTACTTGCACCATATTTTTAAAGCCTGAAACTCCTTATCTCTATCCATCAGGGCAATACCTTCACTTTCATCCTTCAAAACCATTATGAAAGACTACCTAGCGAAAAGCTGCCTCTGTTCTCGCTCAAGACCAGGATAAACTATATCCCTGAATGAGGAGAAATACCATTTCGTATGTTACATCTCCATTATTCACTCACTTCTTTAATTCTATTGGCGTTCTTGCCAAATAACCATAAGCTTACTTTTCTCTCTTCATATAAATTCTTGTTTGAATTATACTAACTTACCTTGAATTTCTCTATAAACTGGCTAACATTTCTCAAACTATTAAATGATCGTCATAAAGCTTGTATCCATCCATAACCAATGTCTTCATATTATGCCTAATTTGGTATAATTATGTACACTGCATTTAGTTTTTGTATTATTATTAAAGACTTTAACATTTTGTATGTTTTGTAACACTTTGGAGGTTTTGTCCCTTGTCCTCAGTTGAAAATGGGCTCCAATAAAAACATCCTCAATTAAGTATTCCACAACAGGAAACAAACCAATAGAAAAGTCCTGATAAATGTATCTGTCTGTTGTCATCCTCTTGATCAACAGTAGTGTTTATCAGCTATCTTAGTAGTACAACTAATAAAAGAATAATTCATGTCATGGTAACACTAGACGTCTCTCAAACTCTTACAAAAACATCTAAACAAAGCTGTTGATGCAAAAATATGTGACCTGTTTTTAATTATTGTGCTTATAAACCTAGAAAGATGCTAGAATAACAGGTCTTGTGTTAGCATGCATCTAAAGCTGAACTGCATGCCATTAATTACTTATTGCAATACACAGGGAATTGCCAGAAAAAAAACACAAATTTTGTTAGGAACAGTCTACAAAAGTACATTCTGTGAAAATCTGAACAGTTGAAAGGCATGCTACAAAGCAAAAAAATGTTCAAATATCGGAAGAATGGAACCACTGCATTAGAATGGAACAGAGTGACAAATTCACAAAGATCAAAAGAAATAAGCCAGTCAGCTGTAATTCTGCTGAAATTAATGGAGTCAGCCAACCAAATGTCTACTTTCTGTGATAAAACTGCACTTCCCGAATGCCCTACAGTAACTAGTGCGATCTGTTTGCTGGTTCCGTAATAGCGGTAATGGTTATGTTTTTGCTGTTGTTCTTCGATCACCCACATAACTTATCTAAAAAATGCACTTCCTGATTGCCTTACAATAACTAATCTTCTGTTGCCCTTCCATCACCCACATAACCTATATACAAAAAAATGTCTGTTATCGCATGACAGTCAATCACCCTGCCCAAGAGATCAGATTATTTAATGCAACAAATAAGGTGTGAAGAAGTCAAGACATCAGAAGAATGCATTTGATCTGGAGTGCGAAGTACAGTTGCTTTCTAAACTCGTGGCACCAGCATTCACTACAGTGAAGCATATAGCAAAAAGGGCAGAAAAAAATTGCAGCATTTCATTTTTGTCTATGGCAGTTATATGTACTGTATGGCTGAATGTGGCTATATAGGAAAACATAGCTCTTACGGAAAGCAGTAATTACAGAGTCATTTTTATTATTTAAGAAACTATTCTGTCATGTTAATGTAATCCGATTAAAACTTTATCGCTTTCAGATACATACTTTTACTCTTTAGTGCAAATGCATGTATCTGAGATGCAGATCGTGATGTTTTCTGTAACAACAAGTAAATGGAAAGAAATGGCTCAAGGAAACTAGCGCTTACACTTTTCCATCATGCTGGCTTCCATGTGGGCAACACTGTACTCACTGAAAAAAAAAAATCAACAAGAATAAGAATCTGTTTAGTTGGACACATTCAGCTGTCAGCATCTAGTGAAGTAAGTAATGTACCTGCACTGCAAATGGCAATAGAAGGAAAGTTTTGGATCGGCTGGTATTGGGTGATTACATAGAAAAGTATAACATGACGTGCTAGCAATTATGGACTGACTGGATTCAGTGATGTACTACAAAGCTTACACACTTTGATGCTCTAAATATGACACTGCAGCTATACAGAGACAAAAAAATAGTATTTCACATGTGCTGTTCACTTTCAGAGCATGGACTGAAGCTGGTCTTCAGCCAATGGAAAAGTCTGCTGCCAAATGCCAATACCAAACAGGATTTCTAAATGGCAACTTATTGAGTTAGAACTGGTAAGGATGTGGGAAAGAAATACATATAAAAAGACAAAGATTGGCTTAGTAAACTACTGCTTTAGAGTATACACAAGTAAAAGATTTAGCGGGAAAAACAACTATATACGATGCTGAATGCTGATGTACGCAACCTCAACGCAAATCCCTAAGCAGTACTGTATGAAACAGGGGAACACAAATGCTGGTATCTTATTCCAGAGGGAACACAAAACAGGACTGGAATAGAATTTTACACACATAATAGGAAAAATCATGCTGTGGGTGGGAATGTAAAATGATGTCACAAAGAAGGAGGTGATTAGCTAAGTGGGTGGCAATGTTTCAGCTTTGGTCCGAGGCAAGATATTGAGTTTAATGAGATAGTGTCCCTTTAAGTGACACTGCACCATTAATCCCTGGTAGTTTATCTGCCTGCAGCAGTAAAATCCATTTTTGTTCTGCTGCTTCCATCTTGTTCTTTATGTCACCACCCATCATGCTTTGTTCTATAATTTCTAGCACTAAAAAGTTAAAAACATGTCGAGAGCCTTCTGCTTGAATATGTCTTGCTAAGGCACTAGTTTCTTTAACATTATTTATATCTCTTAAATGCTCTAAAAATGCGCTCTTTAAAACTTCTGTTGGATTTACCAACATAAAATACATAGCATAATTTGCAGAAGCTAAGGTACACTAAATGTTGTGTTTTGCAGTCAGCATAGAAGTCAATGTATGTGGCAAACTTCTGACTTGGATGTGTGAATGTAGGGTTAGAGTAAATAAACTTGCATGCCATGCAGTTCCTGCAGGGAAATGTTCCTGTTCTCGGAGACAGCATATTATTATTTCTGCTAGCCAATGGTTTAGAACATAATTGTCTTTTTAAGTATTTTTTATTTTTAAAAGAAAAACATGGTCTCTTGTTTATAACACCATCCAGTTCTTCAATAGAATTTAAAATATTCCAGTTCCCCTCAAATATTTTACAAAACGTCTTGATATCACTAGAATAGGAAATAAGAAACTTAACTTTGTGTCTATTTTCATTTTGTGTATTGTGTATGTCATTCATACTCTGAGAAAAATGGTTGGCCTCTGTGACTACGTCCTTCATACATATCAATAATACTTGTATCTATATCTGCTGCATTGTAGCCTCTATCTATAAATTCATCCTTTAAGGTGAAAACTGCTTGATCTAGCCCATCTTCTGTATTATGCAGTCTACTCATTCTCATAAATTGTCCTTTGGCTACATTCTTGTTAACATGCTTGGGATGCATACTAGTTTTAGGTAGAATGCTATTTTTTCTACTAGGTCTTCTGTATAGGCTGGTAACTAATTGTGCAGATGATTTTTTATTTATAGTCACATCAAGAAAGTTAATAGTATCAGACGAAAAACTATATGTAAATCTTGAAAAATCAGTAGTGCTGTGTAAATATTCAATAAAAAGTTCCAGTCAACTACTAGTATCTCACCACAGAAGGAAGACATCATCCACAAACTGTACATACCAGATGATACTATCTACAAAGTCATTCCCATGCAACAGATAATTCATCGCCCATGAGATTAGAGCAAGATTGGCGTAGCTGTTGGCACATGCTGTGCCCATCACTACGCCGATCTTTTGCAGGTAAAAGCAATCATTAAACACAAAAACATTGTTTCCAAGAATTATCTCCAGTAAGCTACATATCAAGTTCACTTTGGTATATGTACAGATTTTTTTTAGTATTTAATAAGGCATGTACCCTTTCAATGCCACAGGCATTAGGTATTACTGTAAAAAGGGATGCGATATCCATGGTAACAAATATATATTCACCATTTATCTCTGCCATCTTCTTATGGAGAGAAGTTAGAAACATCTTGGTGTCTCTTAAAACAGAATTACAAGTTTTTAACACAGTGCTATTGCTTCTCTATATAAATGGATATTGCTTCTGTGGCCCATCCTCTACTGGAGACAGTAGGTCTCATAGGTGGCTCAGTCATATTTCTGTGTACCTTGGGTAACCCATAAATCATGGGTATAATCAGATGCTCTACTTGGAAGTAATTAAGTAGTTCCTCAGTGATTTGTTGTGACAGAAATAGATCAAAAATATACACAGACACCCTATCAATGATACCTTTCACCTGTGTACTACAGATGTATAAGTATGTATCTACATCATCTAAGAGAAGCATCATTTGTTGTATATAGAATTGTTTCTCCATGACTGCAATACTTCCCCCCTTGTCCACAGGTCTAACTTCAATGCTAGACAATGCCTTCAATTGTGTTAGGGCTTCATTTTCAGATTTATCTAAGTTATAGAACATAGCTGATCTTTTCTCACTGAAAACATCTCTAATATATTTTTTGCATACTGTTACAAAAGTTTCCACAACAGGATTAACGTCAGGTACATATAAACTTGTTTTTTTTAAAAAGAGTTTCAGGTGAAATACCTGTATCTTTAAAAATGGTTTTGAGCATTAGTGTGCACCCAAACAGTCTCAGTTCTTTCAACAGATCAGTCATAACTGTTCTCTGCACTGGAATAAAGGATAAACCCGTATTCATCAGAGAAATTTGTGCTCTAGTTAATTCAAAATTAGAAAGGTTAATTACCAAGTCTTGGTATTTCTGCTGTGAGTCGTCATCCTGTTTTGGCGTGCTTGTCCCTCTTGAATCTGATGATATGTGCCCCTCCGCCCTCTGCTTTTGGATCTTTCCCTTATTGGAAGGGCATTGTTGAGAACAAAGGGTAAAATAGGAGTCTGTATAGTCTTTTTCAGATCTAAAAAAGATGAAGTAGAGGCTTCACTGTTGCTAATTTTATTCGCTTTACTATTATCCTTTGAGAAATGTGCTGAAGCTATACTTTCCTTCACCTTCTCCTTTCGTATAACTGAAGGTGTAGTAACATGTTGCGTCATCATGACAGTAGTATTTGAAAATTCTCTTGCCAGACTGGATGCTAAAGAGACAGTGATCTCTATACTTCCTTAGTTGGAAGCATGTATGCTATCATTAGATACCCCTGCAATGGAGACAGACCTTTTCGGTCATGAAAAGACTTCTTTCTGCTGAAAATCGTTGACATCTCTCTGCAATTTTTTCATTTTAATGTTCTGAAGTCTTTTCTCGTAGCCCATAATAACACTATCATATAAATCATCAATTTTCGTGCCAATAACTTCCACAGAAAAATTAGAAAACAGTGCGTTCTGTAGTTTGTCTATATCTTCAGTTAAAGTTCTTTCTTGAGGCAAAAAGTATTCAATTAAAAGGTGCATATAGTCATAACTCAATTGTAGATTAAGATGTTGCCATTTTTGCAATAGGTCAGGGTAAGTATCTCCATATGTAGGCATCGTTAATACCCTCAGTCCCCTAGGGACTATTTTATATTTTAAGGATGTCTCTAAATGGAACCTTTGCCATTGAAACCTTTTAAAAAAAAAACAAGAACAAGATGGAAGCAGCAGAACAAAAATGGATTTTACTGCTGCTGCTGCAGGCAGATAAGCTATCAGGGATTAATAGTGCAGTGTCACTGAAGCCCTTCCTTAAAGCCAAACCACTTAAACACTAAGCTTTTTGAAAGATATTTATTGCTATTAGCTTAGTTGTTTTTTATAACTTTGCTGTTTTATTAGTTTTTAGGGTTTCAAATGTTTTGACAGAATTTATTTACTGAGTTTTTAAGTGCTTAATTAATTTGATTAATAGACTTGACTGATTTACTCTAATTGTTGATTTGATGAGATACTATTTAAATACTATAATTATTTCATTTGAATGTATAAGTCTGAAAAAGCGGTCAGTTACAGATTGTGAAAGCACTTACTTTGTCTATTAAACAACGATGGTTTCAACTATATACTCTTCAGCTGTGGTCTGTTCGATTTTTTTATTATATTTGAGAGATTACTATCTACCTGGGTTCCCAGGTCTCTTATTACCTCTTCTGTATTAAGGGGGCTGCCACCTATGTGGTAATTCGTGGGTGTTTTGTTTTTCCCAAACGGGATGATTATGCATTTTTTGGCATTTAGCTTGAGGCCATGACTCTGACACCAGGTCTCCGTCTCAGTAAGGCCCTTTTGGAGGATGTTCATGTCAGCCGGAGAGTCAATTATGGCTCCCTGTTTGCAGTCATTGGCGATCTTGGTTTGCCATAGTTTTCCTGTGTTTGCCTGTACTTCTGAGAAGTATATGCCGAACAGTAGATGCCCCAGGACCAAGCCTTGTGGGACACCACTTGTGACTGGTTTAGAGTCGGACCTGGAGCCTGCTATTCTTACAGTGTGAGTATTGTCTGTAAGCCAGTTGGCAACCCTTCTCATGACATAGGGGTTTATTTTCAGGCTGGTGACTTTCTCTGTAATACCCGAGTGGGGAATGGTGTCAAAAGCCTTGGCGAGGTCAAGATAGGCTGTGTGAACCGCCTTTCCCTCGTCTATGGCCTTGGTGACTGTCTTGAAGAAGTCAACGATGTTTAGTAGGCATGATCTGCCCTTAACAAAGCCAAACTGGGTCGGGTCAAGGGTTTGGAGGTTCGCAATTTCTTTGTTAATTGGTTCCATGATGATGCGCTCCATAGCCTTGCAGACCAGGCTAGTCAGGCTTATACGGTGATAGTTACCAGGGTCAGTTGTGGCCCCTCCTTTGTGGAGCAGAATAACTGCTGCTGTGCACCACTCTATGGGCATTTTACCTGTGTAGAGGCTGAGTTTGAACAGCATGTTTCAGTGGGGGTTAGTTCGTTCTGTAGTTCATGGAAGACGCAGCCTGGGACACCATCTGGCCCTACTGATGCTGTGTTTTTGGCTTTTGAAAGGGCAGTTTTCACCTGTGCGTCTGTGATTTCCAGGACACTGCACTTTTCCGGTATTGTTGTGGGCCCTTTTGGGGGTGAGAGGGGGGTGAAGTTTGCACTGAAATTATCTGCGAGGATGTTGGCAATATCAGTAGGTTCAGTATATTTTGTGCTATTTTGCACTAGCTCAGTGCATCTCTTTGTGGTTATCTTTTGAATCCTTGGCTATTTTTCTTTCGAAGTTAGCCTTGGATGACTTTATGAGGGACCTTAGTTTCTTACTGATACTGATCAGGGATGTCTTTCCTTCTTGGAATTTGCTTTTTTTCTTAACTAGTTTCCTCCTTATATTGTATAGCCTGTTTATGGCAGGGGTCCACCAGACTGGTTTCCTTCTCTTAGAGGAGTGAGTCTTGGTTTTGCTAGGGATGGCACAATCCATGCATCCTTGTAGGTGCTCATAGAGTGCATTTGTAAAGGTTTCTGCATCTTGGGCAACATTATCCTTTAGCGTGGGGGCTGTGTAACTTACCACCTTTGTCTTAAGTAAGGTGAAGTTTGCTTTAGAAAAGTTCTTTACTGTGGTTTCCTTAGTTGGGGGTGGTGGTGGGGTGTGGACATCCAGATTTATTAGTTTATGGTCTGATCTAACCAGTGACGGGTTGACCTCCGGTGTGGAACACCTGTCGCCCATGTTGGTGATGACCAAGTCCAATATGTTTTCACCTCTGGTAGGGGAGTTTACCAGCTGATCCAGGGCATTTGAGTTGATGAATTCCAGGAAGTGCTGGGCCTGGAAGTTTGTACTAGAGTAGTTTTCCCAGTTAATGGTAGTGTAATTGAAATCGCCCAATGTCAGGGTGTTCGGTAGGACCTTCATCTTTTCCAGTGTCTTTAGAAAGGCAGAGTGGTGGTCCTGAGTCATGGAGGGTGATCTGTAGCAGGCCACAATTTACACTGCAGATTTGCCCGATGTTAGTTGCACATGGATGATCTCAGAGGTATCATGCTGTGCCACTAACCTGGATGTGTAGGTATCCTTGATGAATATGGATACACCCCCTCCTTTTGTGTTTCAGTCCGTGTTCTTTGGCCGAAACGTGTGGTATGAGTTGTAGCCCGGTAGTGCTGGGGTGGTCTCTGGAGCTATGAACCAGGTTTCAGTTACTGCACAAATGTCGATGTTCTCCATACTGAGGAGTGCTTTGAGCGCATGCATTTTGAGATTTAAACTCCTGGCATTGAGTAGCATAACCCTCTGATTTTTGTTAATTGTGCTGTTTACGGAGGTGGGTTTGACTTTTGAGCCTTGCCTAAAAAGGCACTATGGGGGCAGCAAGAGCCTTGGTCAGTATTCGAAAGCCTAGGGGTGACAGGTGCAAGCCATCTCTTGCAAAGCAACGCGGCTTGTTGAGCATGTTGTCCCAAGCTGACAGACACTGGATCCCCTTTGAATGACACCAGAAGCTTAGCCAATTGTTGAAATTGATCATTTTTTCTTTATACTGAGGTATCATTCTTGGTGAGGGCAGGATGCTACTCAGGGCTTTTCAGGTCATTCACACCAACATGAACACTGACAGAGTCATATTTGTACTTGTTCTGGAGTGACCCGAGTGCTTGTGTTATGTGGCAGATTCTGGCTCCCAACAGGCAGCTAACAGCAACCTTCTCCTAGAGTCACCTATTACTAGTGTGTTAGGTATGTTATTTCGCCTTAAGGGCTGTGATTGTGCGGCACACTGGTTTTTTGTTTTGTGTGTTGTCTGGTTTGTGACGGGAGGTGCAGGTTGTTTGGGTGTCTGCTTTGGAGGTCTCTGATGCTTTTGCAGGTTTTTATTTAGAGCCTCTGACTATGATTTCGTGTATTTATCTATATTTTTTGCCAGTGCTGGTTTAGTAGGTCTATGTGTGGCTGGAGGTGTGGGGCAAGTGTTAACCTTCTCCTCTTGACTGTCTGTTCCAGTCTTGGGTTGAGAGAGCTTAGCATCCAGTTTGGCTGTATAATTGCATCTCTTGCAAATGTTAGTGTTTTGTGGTAGGAGGAGAGGGTTGTCTGTGTACATTAGGCAGTTGTAACATTGCCTCAGGATACCCAGATTCACCAGCTGGACTGGAGAGTACACTTGAAATTGTCCTTTGGTCACGCCTGAAGTAGGGTGAGCTGCTTAGTCGCTTGGTTGGTGAGGGGTGAATAAAGAGCCTTGCCCTGCTGGGCAATCAGGTCTCATGGTATATTAGTGCTTGCTATTAGGTCTGAGCAAGTCCTGGGCTGTAGGATGCTTTTTGAGTGCTTAGGTTGAGAGTTAGAATAGTTTCAAGGGAAAAACTGAAGAGTAGACTTTGTGGAGCCGGGAATAATTTAACCATAGCTAACCGGCACTGCCCAGTGTGCAAAACCGTGCAAATGCGGTTTTTATAGTAGGGAAATGAAAGAGATAGAAATTAGCCCAAAATGGCCAATAAACTACTAACCTCTGGGCTGGAACCAATCCTCCAGGGACAGATAGGTTGCTCAAAGCTCCCCTCTCTCACAGGTGAACAGAGAAACTTCCTTCTATCCAAGTAAGGTATGGGCAACTCAGAAACTAGTATCACAGCCCTGAATTCAGCACTAGCCTGAAAACTGGACTATACTAGCTTAGAAAGGCGGGAAGCAAGGATTTTTTTTTTGTTTTTTTGAAAAGATAAGGGAAAAACAGTAACAAATACAGTTAAAACAACATTGAACGACTACAAAAGATCAGAAAAGGCTATCACACTTTAGTGTGTAGTCTACAACTGTTAAATTATTTAAAAAAAAGTTTTTAAAAGTGCAGGCAGTCAAATAAGTACAATATATGAAAAAAAAACAAGCTTTTAAATCACAATAAATGCTGGAAAGCCTGCGTTTAGGTGGAAAACAGTTAAGTACAGCAAGAAAATAAAGAGAACTCACTCCAAAGTCTCTCTTCTAAGCTAGAAGGCTTGTATCAGTTTAAGGCTTTCTAGTGCTTCCCAGTAGGTTAGTTACAGGAAAGATGGGAAACAAGCGCAGATGTGGTCTTTTAAACCAGAAAGTTGAAAGAGATGGACAAACTGCCCAAATGGTCAATAAACTAAAATTTCTGGGCCAAGAACCACTCCTCTTGTGGTAGACAGGCTACCTAGTGCTTAGCACTTCCACTGATAAGCTAGAAGGCTTTCCTCCAACGCAGAAAGGCTTGCGGGGCTCAGAAGCTTACCAACAGTCCTGGATACTGCAACTCTGTATCTGGACTAGGCTAGTTATAGGAAAGGTGGGAAATAAGCACAAGTGCAGCTTTTAAACCAGAACACTGAAAGAGATGGAAAAAAAACTGCCCAAATGGTCAATAGCTACAATTTCTGGGCCAGGAACCACTCATCTTGTGGTAGATAGGCTACCTAATGCTTACCACTCCCACTGATAAGCTAGAAGGCTTCCCTCCAACACAGAAAGGCTTGGGGGGCTCAGAAGCCTACAAAGAGGCCTGGATACAACAAATCTGTAACTGGACTAGACTAGTTACAGGAAAGGTGGGAACAAGTGCAAAAGCAGGCATTTAAGCCAGCAAGTCGAAAGAGATGTTTTTTTGTTTCAAAAATGGGCATAGGTAAATAACTGCTCAGTATTACTCAGGCAGACTTAATTAGCAGTTTAACATGAACAAATAATAAACACAGCACACAAAACAGTCAAGGTACCGCAGGCAGACCCTACTTAAGACAAAAATGAATTCCAAATGCATAAATCAGTCAAAGTCACCCAACAGCTGTTTATAAATCCAAGCAAAGTTTATTAAAAGACTTAAGCACTTTTGCAGTCCCCAAGACTGTTTCATCAGATGTTAAAATTCAAATCTTTGAACCACACTTGGATACTACCAACATAAATTAACCAGTCAACACTTATGTATGTGCCTTTTAAGTGTTGATTTGTTAATTTATGTTGGTAGTATATAAGTGTGGTTCAAAGATTTGAATTTTAACATCTGATGAAGCAGTCTTAGGGACTGCAAAAGCACTTACGTCTTTTAATAAACTTTGCTTGGATTTATAAACAGCTGTTGGGTGACTTTGCTTGATTTATGCATTTGGAGTTCAAATAATAAACATTGCGTATTTCACCAGTAATCCACTGATACTTATCGTGCAAGAGCCGGTCTAATGTTGAACAATTATCTTAAAAAAGAGAGATCAAGTTAAGTAATCCTTTACTTTCGCTACAGTACATAAGTAATAAAGAAACTGCACACACACATTTTCAAATAGAGTTACTAGCTTAAGTTAAATACATCTCGCCATCCGTAATATAATCACCCATCTAGTATGCACTTTTAAAATCTTGGAAACATATCTTAGAGAAGCACTATCAATAGCTTTTTTTGAGCATAAACTGCACAGTGACACCTTCATAGAAGAGTTTATACTGAATATAAGAAAACTGAAAAGTAGAAATTGAAAAGAATTGGTGGTTGCCCTGTAAGGTCCCACATAAGCATATATGGGACCATGTGTTTGTTTTCACAAGACACAATTACTACTGGCCCCACTGGGAGCTAAGGTGCAACTGCAAAAACAAAAAAATAAATAATGAACACATAAAGTAAATTAATTAAATAATAGAACTATCTGGAAGCATTTTGATGCCATTTCACATATGAGGTACAGCTACATGATTATGAATCTATACCAGAGAGATATGCGTTCACAAGGTCCTCGTTTCTATACTACCAAGCATTGTCTGGACAGGTAACTGATGCCATTTATGAAGCTTTGAAAGCTGACTGAATTGGAAATGCATGACATATATGGCCATGCTAGGTAAGATTTAACAGTTAGCAATTAACAGGATCAAAACGTATCATTAATAGAATTCAGGGAGTGAGAGAAACAAGGATATACTCTAAGACTCATTAAATGCAGCAAGTGATGCATTGGATGGTTCATTGTTGGAAATTCTGCTATCTATTATATTCATCTGAGAATTAAAACTGGGCATCTAACTTTGCAAGCCTTTCAAAATCTCTGCTACACTTTTGAAGAAATGTTTCTCTTGCTTTTTCAAAGCAGAAGAAAATACTTAGTGTTTTTTTAGCCTCAGTGGTTTCTGTTTCTTTTAAATAAACTCTGAAGTAAGCTATCTTGACTATGTTTGTGTGTGTGTCGGGGGGTAACCTTAACATATGTCATACTGAAGAGCTAAACACATATGATGCCCTGCAGTGGGAAATTTTCTTCTGGGTATACTTAGGTTTCTTTTCATCATAACTGTTGAAAAAAAATGTTACCACAATATAATGGAATTTTCTGTCAGAAAAAAAATATTTTCCCTTATACAGCTAAATTAACCAGTTCAATTTTTCCTTTAAAATGTTAAGTTAGGTAAAAGAATGAGAGTGAATATTATGCAAAAGATGAAGACATGAATAAACAATTTCAAAAACTATATGGCATAAAAATCTTAAGTTTAGCAAAACGAGAAATGTGCATTCTACATGCTTATTAATATCATGACCATCAGCCCCTTTGGGAACTCCACATTTGAGACCGTTCTCTCTCTAGGCCCTGTTCTCTTTGTTGCCTAATTGGTCAAATAAGGGCTGTTTTTTTCCTGGAAGAACCAAATTGACAGCGTGGACTTCTGTGTTTTTTTTCAGTAATGTGTTCAAACCCATTCAGTTTTAGTCATAGGTTCATAGGTAGGTACTAGGCTATTGGCCCTAGGGCCTATATAAGGCTAGCCAAAAAGGTATCCATGTCTCATATACCCCTGGCATGGAGATTTCTGTTAAAATTTCTGTTTAATTCCCTAATCGCTTGTTTACAGTTGAAGCCTCCCTAAGGCCACTTGGGGGCTACTTTGTTTTTACAGCAGTTCAATATGATATAATTAAAATCAAGGACTTAGGAGGTCAACACAATATAGACTGTAAGAAATTAATAACAAGAGAAAGCATATTGTTTCATTCCTGTCATTTTTTTTTCTTTTAGAAGTGGATAAACATACCTGAGTATTTGTTTGTTTTTGTAGCGTCAGTTTTCACTGCACTGTACATCTACTAAATTGTTTATTGCATTTGTTTAAAGAAGTCCTAAAGATTAGAAACCCTCATGTAGGTAAGGCACAGACATAAGGAAGGAGTTCATAGTAGGCCCTCTCAGTAATGGGATCCCCATTGTCCACCATCACGGAGGAGTTGGGATATAGTCAGAAAAAGACCTCATACCCAGAAAATAAATGGTGCAATAACAGAAGGGGTGCAGATGTCAATTACCTTCTTGGCTAATTGACAATAAGGATCCAGTCTTGAGGCATAAATGGCCCCAGTCTACCGGAATAAAACCAAAACCTGCAACCACTGGGACAAGGACATTCCCTGTCCCTATAAGGATAAATGAATGAGTGATATAGGCAGGGGTACAAATTCCTTCATGGCTGCCTGTATGATAGCCATTACCCACAAGAGTTCTTCCTCCATTGGTTGCCATACCAAAGTGTGTGCATGCAGGGGGTGGGGGTGGTCTCATTTTTTTATATCACAAAACCCTGGCATTTTAATAGGTGTGTGTAAACTTTTTATATCACCTGTATATAAAATCTATGAAACTTTATAGTCTTGTAACAACACAGGGTATCCATTTGAAAGATTTTTTGAGATCTAATATCAGGGAACTTCCTTGATTAGTTATGCATTTGTATTCTCCTCACTACACATCACAGTCTTGCATGTTTAGCAAAGAGCCTCTTGCTAGCAGATGCATCTGTACTCAGGACTAAGACATGCCATGATACCATATGCTGACCCTGGCTCTGTCTGCATTTTCATTACTGTGTTTATACAGTTTGGAGTTTGATACTGACATTCAGTGGTAAAAAATTCCTGCATTTGGTACCCAAATACAAGTCTACTAAGTGTCACTTGGTCACCAAATTACAACAAAAGACAAATGGCATCACTACTATTTTTGCTGCCTTGATAATATGCACCACTGTCAAAAATGCCAGCAGTTAAATCCTGCCACCTGAAGGAGGCATAAAGAACCAATCTGCTGGAAAGTTCAACAACAGGAGACATTAACATGGATGTAAACCTCTCATATAGGGACTGGAAGGAAGGTCCAGCATAAAGCCTAAATCTCAGATAGAAACACCATCCCAAGAACAGAATCTTGGAGAGTAGGCCATGGGCTGTCACTTGTGAAAGTATGTCTGTTTCTACAGAGGGCCTCTAGCCTGCAGAGATACTGTATTCATCCCTGACTACCGAAACCTCAAGCTAAGCCACTATTAGTATTCTACTTTGGTGGGAGGTGTGAGACCTGGAGGAAGTATACCAGCAGGTCTCATTGTAAGGGGAGTGTTGCATTAGACAGGTGCTAACTAACTTTTGTGTGATCAGACTGAGCTTGAGGCTGGTACAGTTGAAGCCACGGAATGGTCTCAGGAGTCACCTAGCTATGGGAAAGGGGAATACAATGCCATGATGTCCTTCATGGATGCATCTGCAGTCATAACAAATGGGTTGTCCTGTCGTCAGGCAGCCCTTCGGTCGGCATTTTCCCCTTCCATAGGCTGCACTCAGATGCAGCAATATCTGTTGATGCAGAAGGATCTCACAGCAGAGCTTAGGCCTCAAGGCCTAGCCATCAAGCAGAATTTTAATGTAAGGTGGGAGCCAGAGTCATAACGAGAGAGACTATACCAATAGAAAATACAGTCAAATGTCAGTACTGTATCTGTTGCAGGTCACCTTTCCCATACACACCACTATTAGCAGGCATGCTCTCAGTTGCAAAGTCCCCTCTCGTCCTTCACAATGAAGGCATCTGTCCCATAGCTTAAGCATTCATCTAGTAGGGGATGATGCACACATTCAGGCTTCTATAATGAATCTGAAGAGCTGCATGCCACTGTCTCTGAAATTAACGACGATTCATTTCTCATCCTTGCAGGTACCACAGATAATTCTATGCTTTAGAGGAAACTTATGATGCGCAAGGCTCTCTATGCCCTTCTCTTGTTCTGCATTTCCTACTCTTTGAATATAGTTCAAAGTACATCTGAGTAAGAAGCAGAATAAGCCCAAGATCATCCTTATGTGAAGCCGATTATAAATCATTTCATGTCCATGGCCATGGAAAACAGACTCTACACTCGTGGCCTCATCTAAGATGGGTAGCTACTTGAATGAACAAATCCATCACTCAACATACTTGGACTGATTCCTGTCAGATTTCATCAACAGACCAAATTACTACAGCATTTTATTACTATGCCAACTGAAAAAAAAACAGTGTAAACTATTAAGAAAGCATGGCAAGAGAGTATAACCATAATATAATGTACCAACAAGTACAACAAAAACTAAGCATACGAGATTTTGGAAATATAGATTAAATGGTAGCTATTTAACACAGCACAGATAGACTGAAACTATGGGTTAATTTAAAGACCTGGGTACATAGGTAGGCCCAGCTCTGAGTTTTTCTGATTATATCAAATAATTCAATAATGATAGTTATAAAATTTTAACCCCAACAGAGACATACTCAGCATATCAGAACTGTAAAAGTTGCCATCGATAAATTAAATCAAAAATAATATAATCACTGGTTTCAAGTTACATTAGAACCAAACTAGAGTATATAATAATATGGAAATTGTATAAGAAAATCATCATGAGCAATTTGGAAAGAGTATCATGAAAATATGCCAAGGGTATCTGCAGATGTGAAAATTTAAATTATAAAAGATTACATTATCTGAACGTGTACACTGTCACATGTAGATAATCAAATGATTACAAAAGTCAAGTATACAAAGCGTTTAGAGAGAAATATCTAGGAATGTTTGAGGTTATTAAAGAGAAGTAAAAAGTCACGCAACAGCTTGTATAGGAGGTCATATAGGACTGAGAGATGTTGTAATCAGTTCTCGGAGAGTGGCTGGAATAGACTGTAAATTATATCAAAGCAAGCACTAGTTTAAATATTTTTAACACCTTGGACACTTATTGTGAAGATGACTATTTTGGTATATTGCCTGAAATATTTGCATGCATTTTTGCATTTATATAACCCTCTGTTACATTGGAGGTTGGAGCCATCATCTACTTTACATATGTTTTAATCTTCACCTTCTTTAATAGATCAGGCTTTGGAGAAGCTTGTTGACTTTCCATTTGGAACTTAGGGAGAACCAGGATAGGGACCCTCTATACCTCTGGCTTTGATAGTGACATTTCATAGCTTGTGCTGATTCATTTGTTTGGGTTACTCAAGTTGAAAAGGATAGTACAAGCACACTTTTCAGATTTTAGGAACAAGGACTTTATCTTGGGAGGGGATTTTAGCCACTCTGATAAGGTTGATGAATCACTGTAAAATAAAATTTAACAATGGGCTGAACAGTTACACGTAATGGACATGGGAAGAATTTCAATGTCAACAATTATACCACTATATTCACTGCTCAGAAGTGCTTTGCACTCTTTGTCATAATAGAAATCTATGTATTCTATCTCATTATATAACATTCCATTAGAATTTAAGTTTATACCAAAACCACTCACTAACCCTTATTCCTTAAGTATGCAAATCAAGCTCACAAAATAAAAAACAGTGGAGATCTGGATTAATCTTTGGAGTTTGCCAACAAGATATATGTGAAACCTGGATAGAAAAACAAATTAAATATTTTATTACTGTTTATTCAGAACAGCAATATGTTTGCAGCCTTTCAGTTTCATTCAGATTTTATTTGCAAACTACTCAAACTGTACAATGGCTTATACTATTTGAAGGAGTGCCTATAGCAAAAGGTATCCAAGTTATGAAATGTGAAACTATTTACAAATACTTTAAGTCCTTTATAATTTTAGACAAGAGCTGACTGAAAAATAAAGCAACAGTACTTGGAAAAATAGAGCTTTCTTGTATTCTCTGACACCTGAGATACAAATAGATACAAATGCATTCTATCACCTATAATTCAGAGACAAACCGCCTTCATTAGCTGAAACTATTTGCAATATAGGACAGGAAAGCATGATAGCAGAATAATAATATTAACAGTTTCTATTATCACTTCTTTAATCTTTATAAAAATAATCAATATTTAATATTACAAAATGTTACAACAATAACAACTGATATACGAGATCAACAGCTAGCAAGCTCAATTACTGTGACAGAGTTAAAAGAATTAAAAAAATCGTAAAACACAAAAGGCATAAGGCATACATGTACTCCCCTTATAGTTATATAATTAACTGTTCCTCAGAACACACTGTATCCACTGTTGAGAGCATTCAATTTATTGTGACAGTATGCCACCATCTCTGAAATAATGGCATTATTAAAATTAAATCAATAACAGAGAAAGGACGAGTTCTTTTTACTTGTTAGTGATCAATTTGCCTACTTAATACAGGTTTCAAAACAAGGAAGCAAAGTAGTAACAGACTAAAATATCTCTTACCAACTCAGATAAAGTCTAACCCCAACAGAGAAATACACAGGACAATATGAAACCTGGAAACCTTGCCATCGGTAAATTAATTCAATATAAAGTGTAACCATATTCTTAATTTAGACATTAAAGACCATCTGATAATTAGTCTCACACAAAAAACAAATGTGTTGCGAAAAGTGGCTTATCTGAGTCATACAGTCCATTTTTACAATACATAAATGGTGGGTGCATCAGTTATCTGTACTGTGTAGAATGCACTATATGTCTTTTCAATTTATGTATTGAATAAGAAATACACTAGAAATGAAAACTATAAACACGTCTGTAAAAGCAACATTTTTTTTCTTATGGGAAAGATACCAAACATGCTGCCAATAAAAGTTTGAGTACAGAGAAGGTCTAAAAAGATTTCAATGTTGAGCTAAATTTAAACCCTTAAGGATGGGCTCGCAGTCTAAAGTGCTATATGCACCTAGTGGTCCAGCATCCAGAAAGATGGATGATATATGGTATTGTATGCATAGGTTGCAAATGCAGGCTTTCATAGAAGAGAATATGTGCAAACATAACTGTATTAAGTTATCACTGCATTATAAGCAAAGCTCCCATAAAACCAACAGCTTTAGTGGCGAGAATTCTGTTGCTGTCAGAAATCCCTTAACTAGCAAGGGCTGATTGAACAAGCTCAACTAAATTTAACTTGAGGATGAAATCTCCATTTCAGGTATAGAATGAACTATGGGACCAAGTTCCAAGTACAATTTCTTAGATCGTTTACTAGAAACAATCAAATGGTGACCAAGGTATTGAACCCAAAAAGGGGCACTAAATGCATGTTGTTCTGACATTTTAGTGTGACAATATGCAAAGCTGTATGATTTTCCATTCTGGAAATTATGAGTTTATGACTAACCTTCCTTGTGGCAGATGATGTACATACAGATAACACACATATCTTGATAACATTATTTCAAAAGTAATATCCATGTGCAGTTATCCAAATTTTTTAATTTCTGATCACTAGAATAAAGGCAGAATAAACATTGTCTTTGCTGACAAAGTGAAGTAACCTTCGTAGCTGCAACACCCACTTGGGTAGGTCTCCTAGTGTGACGAATGAAAACATCAGGTACAGTATTTACCAGGGAGGTGATACGAGATTTCTGGAAATGTTTAGTATAACTATCAAAGAAAGTCTGACATATTGTGTCTATATGTAGCCAGGAAATGCAAGCCTTCAAACGTCAGTTCCAAAGACATCTGCTGAAACTGGGCTCTGTCCCAGTCGAACTTTCCCAGTAAACAAAGTTAAACAAATAAATAAATAAATTCCCCTGAAGAAGTCTGCTGAATTTAATTAAATTCATCTTATGGAAGAGTCAGGTATGTATTGTCTGCTTGGGGTAAAAAAATGGAAAAAGCATCTTCAAGGCATATCTGCACTATATTTCTCTATAAAGCATACAATGTTTGACATGATGAAGACTCCACTTTCCAAAAATCCCTGTACTAAAAAAAAGAAAATGCCTTTACAAATTCAGTGTTAAGCTGATTTTAAGCCCCTGAGGTAGAATGTCTTAAGGCTCAAATATTATTTGTTGTAACATTTGTTAAGAATTGTTAAAGGTGACAGACATTTCTTCCTATACCTTAGCACACAATGCAGGACTGGACAGACATGACAATGAAACAAGATGCATTAATTCACTTTCTGTATGGGGTGGGTACATTACTTCTCTTCAAATGTGGACAATGTGATACCTCTACTGTAAATGAATTGCTGGGAAACATAAAAAATTAAGCAGAGATCATCACTCAGTTTTGATTAAACCAATGTGTGTACTTCATTTGGCTCCTAAAGCCATAAGTTTGATTGTCCTTGACATATCAGTGTTGAGACTTTGAATCAGATCCACCTTAGTAGTGTAAATTTACAGGAGAGTAGTAAGAAATGTTATGCAGATGTAATTAGATATTGAATATATATTTATTATTGCCCTTACTGAAGTTTGCTCTGCTTTGGGAATATATATCAATGGGATGTGTAAACTTTTTACAGGATTTTTTAATTAAAAAATATACAGTGAAACCACAGACAAAAGCAGAACATTTTAACATCAAAAAGGCAGTTTCCAAGCTAGTCAGTCTTCTGCAGTTCAAGTGTGAAAAGGACAAACATTTACAGATTAAATACTTTCTGTACTGTTGTTTTTATTATAATTATTTTATTATAATTCACTAAACATTATACAGGTAAGATTTAACCGTGTAAAATAAACTTGAGTCACCTAAACTTCAGAGTGACAGAGTTAACCTGAAGGATAACTGTTAGAAAGATCTGCCCATAAGAAGCTGACAGAATTTAATTTAACATTTCAATATAATTTTATTTGTAAAGAAGCTTATACTGCATTTACAATCAACTTACCAATAAGAAATACCAGTGTACCATACTATGTTATATTTTTACCACAGCGTTTCTGTTCCTCTCCATATTTCATGTTGTTCCATCCTAATTCACGGCAGTTCTGATGATAATTTTATAATATATGCATATAAGTTATGTTTGGAACATCCATTAATTGTCATTTCCTTTTACAATACAAGCACAGCAACAGTTTGTACTACAAGGGTGCTGGCAGCACTATGATAATCAGTTATATAGTTGTGATGGTTATGAAGCTTGCATCAGTCACAATACATAACAAAAAGCTCATCCTGCTTTAAATGTAATTGCATGACACACAATTGTTTTCAAGGAAAAGAAATTTGGATGGTGCAGTGGTAGCATTATCGCCTCACAGCAAGAGGTTCTCCAGTTCAATTCTTGGCTGGGGTGCCTTCTGTGCGGAGTCTGCATGTCCTCCCTGCATTCGTGTGGGTTTCCTCCGAGTGCTCTGGTTTCCACCCCTATTACAAAGACATACATCTGGAGCATTTCTACCGGAGCCTCTGCTGAAAATTGGCTTTGTTCCAAGTCAGACTTTCCCGGTTAACAAATGTTAAATAAATAAAAAGGATTTTCTAACATATGTCATATCAGAGTCATTAGAAAAAAATGTCAATGTGTTTACACACCAAGCACAACTTCCAAAAACATGTTCATGTGCACTACTACACAATGCAATGAACTGCAGTAGGCACACGGACTGACTAGGATAACCCGTTATGGGAATTACATGAATGAATGGAGTAGACATCACTGAGACATGCATGCAGGGCCAAGTGATGGCTCAGCCATGGCTTCTATTTCGAAATAACAAACACTGCATTTAGTAACACAAATTTTTTGTGGTTTAAAAATATATTCTGTGTGATGCATTTTTGTTAATTTCACATATTAAAATGCAGTTTAAAATCATTTAAAAATGTTGATGTGGTCATATTCCATATACCTCTCAATGCATTCTCACACACACACACACTTTGTCCAAAGCAATAAGCTATATTAAAATGGACAACAGTACTTTCCTCAATGCTTGATTCATGCGTTAATGGTAGAGGGGAGGGGCTTTTTACATACTCAAATCAGAAGGGAAAGAATAACTAGTATAATACTTTTTCTTTGACTAAAAATAAGCCTACTTAAAGGCATAGAAAAGTCATTGAGCCTCCCTCAGCTATCAATGAATCACTTTTGACCTCTTCATTAAAAAAGAGAACTCTTACAAAACTCATAATTGAAATAGCCAATACTTTGATGACTACATTATTTGTTTCCTATTTATTTGCATTCAAAAAACAATCTTTAATGATTACCTTTCTATATTTGGCTTGATCTTAAATATCACTGGACAGTTGCATTTTTTAAGCATCCAACAATTTTCAGGCCTGCTTGAGCATCACCTGAAAGAAGTCTTCATAGTCCTAAGAAGACTGGTCTCACTATTTCAGAAATTGTGGTATAGAAAAATGGTAGTAATATATAGGATACAAGTTATACTGTCATAACGTCTATGTCTGGTCACTCATATTTCACCATTAGTACCAAATCCTATCCATGTGCATACATTTAAATACAATCTACATACTAGCCAAATGTTAATTCTCTGTCATTATATAAGGATTAATTTGCCATCAAGATGGTACAAAGATCTAATGTTGCAAGCAGTAAACTAAAACAGTAGATATTGTAAGGTACAACATACTGATGATTTGATTCTACCAGATGTTATATCATTCTAAAATATCTACTGTGAGGTACTTCTTTTAACAGCCGAACATGTATCAAACACTCAAGAATTATCAGTTCATTTTCATAAAGCACAATGGACCTTGTTATGAGCCCTCTCTTTATATAGGAGGACACAGACCATGAACTTTGCCATATGTCAACTTTTCTCATTCTCCCCTTGTCAAATATTTCTGGTACTAGATAGACATAATTCAGGACAACATTGACAGTTACAGACTTGTTCCTTCTTATCAGGTTACATCTGCATTCTTTTAACAGTTCTTGGTTTTGGTGTTGTCAACAAACATTGTTTCTACATACTAGACTCAGTTACTCTCATGGATTATGTCTAACTGTAATACCCTGCTTTTTCTTTTTTTTTTTTAGTACTTATGAAATACATTTAAAAATACAAATACACACTATAAACCATAGAAAAATAATAATGTCCATTAAACATATAACAACAGTGTGTGTGTGTGTGTGTGTGTGTGTGTGTGTGTGTGTGTGTGTGTGTGTGTGAGAATGTTAATTCCTGATAGAAAAAAAAATCCTAAAGTTAAATGATTTCAGTATGGATTTGAAAACCAACCTATTTACAAGTGCCAGAGTGTTGCTCATTCATTAATGCACACAGTTTTAATCTGTTCTGGTCTTTTTCTGCATAACCAAAAGTCCATCCATATCTGTATAGTGACCTCAGTGCATGTACCTAGTTTCAGTTTATATTTATTGTTCATATATGGATTTGGTAACTTAACTCATTACATCCTAGTGATGCCTCCATGTGCATCTGCAGTTAACTCCTACTGACGTCTCCAAGCACCAAAAAGTGCTTGTTCACATTTGCATCAGTTATTCCAAAACCATGCTATATAAAAGGTTTTAAAAACCTCAACTGCATTAATATTTGACCTATAGCTTTTGCAGGTAAATAGATATTAACGGTTGCTTTTATGATATTAATTTATATAGATATAATTTTCACATTTTGGTAAATATCTCAACAACCAAGGAATACAGACAGAACTCCTTAGCCTCATATCAAAGCTCTCAGCTAGATGAATAAAATGCTGCTGACAGTATGTGTGTAACTTGAGTGGCTGATGAGATATTGTAAGTCGTTTACAAAAAATTACAAATGTAATAGTTACTTATAAAATTCAGTTTAAGACCTAGAACCTAAAGAATACTACCATTATAAAAATATCTTCTGCTGAAGAGTTTGCCATTTACACTTCTTCAGTAACTCCTATTGTTCCAGATATATGAACATTTCTTTGAAATGCGAGGGCATAATTTGATTCTGTGAAAACACTTAGGCTCTGACCATTGAAAGTTACAGTGCAAACTTCCTGAGCTTCTTTGAGTGAATGAGTTAAGCCATATTTAGTTAACTGAAAAAATGCATACAACCTCAGAGACAGAAATAAAAAGTTTTTTTTTTTTTTCAAAATGAACCTTACATTCAGTGGGCTCTACTTAGTCAACATTGTATAGATAAACACACACATTAATATTCTCATTGTGGCTACAGACTAACCTCATCTTTATATAATGTACTGACAAGAAAAATGGTTTACATGCTGAGAATGCTGTAAGAATGAGGATGGTAGATGAATTCAAAAGGTGGGATCTTAGGAAATAGGTATTACTGCTAGTGATGAGGCTCTGATGTAGACGGATGGAGCTCTGCCCAGTGATGGAGAGGATTAAATAGGCACTACCTGCTCTCCTTTTCTAGGATAAATGTTAAAGGAATGCCACGGATAATAATCTCTCCTGCTAGTGAATCCCCAGTGGAGACTGGAGATCTAGTGCGAGTGTTCTCATCAAGCTGTGACCACAGCATTATCTGAGGGCTGCATTACTCAGAAAAATGGATGATGACTCCCCTGCAGTAATTATTACATGCTCCTCCCTGGGTATATATAGGGACATTATAGGTTCATAGGTAGGTACTAGGCTATTGGCCCTAGGGCCTATTTAAGCATAGCCAAATGGTACCCTGGCTTTTGCCACCCAAGAAAATTATTTTCCTGTGCCCCTGTTGAGCAGAGCCACAGAAGTGATCCCTGGGGTGAATTTCCTATCTCCTATTCAATCATCAAGATTTTTCTTGAAGAGTGCTAATGAGGAGCTTTGTTTGATATAAATAGGTAGTTTGTTCCAGAGTATGGGACGTCTCTGGGACAGGAATCTATCCCTCTAGCATTTTCTGTTTTTTGTGGTGACAAGGTTTAGGTCCCTAGAGCGTGTAGCTTGGAGGGATTGGGATTTCCTTAAGTGGAGCATGTCCAACAGCTCTGGGTTTGACATAACTTTGCATGTTAGGCAGAGATCACCTCTGAGTCGGCAATATGCAACGGAGTAAAGCTGGAGTTTTTTTAGACAGTCTGCGTAGGGCATCTGTTTGAGGCCGGTAATCCTCTTTGTGAGGTACTTCTGTGACCTTTCCAGTTGTTGTAGATGTCTTGTGATGTACATACCAAAATGGGGCATTGTACTCTATAATGGGTCTAATCAGTGATGAATAGAGGGGAATAATGACCTCTTTTTTCCTGGATGATCTGCGGCTTTGGTGACCACTTCAAAGAAGTCTATCAGGTTTAGGAGGCATGATATGCCTTTTACAAACCTGAACTGGGTAGGATCCAGAGTTTGGAGATTACCAATGTCATTGTTTATAAGTTCCATGATGATACATTGCATAGCCTTGCTTTAGAATAAGGCAATGGCTTTAAGCAAATGGCTGCACAATGTCCATGTACACTTACAGGGAGATCATGGCTGCATAATAAAATCTCCTAAGAGCTGCCTGCATAATGACTGTGCAGTAATAGTCTTATCTCCTCAAGGAATGAATGGGGCTAAGACTGTTGTGACCAGCCAGATGACCAGCAAATATAAGGGAAGCAAAAAGCTATTGCTGTAAGTGGTAGGCTGAATATTGGTACATTTTCTGAGGGGGACTAATCTTCATAGATATGTAGGCTTTTAGGTTCATAGATCCATAGGTGGGTACTTGGCTAATGGCCCTGGGACCTTTACAAACCTAGCCATAGGATTACCCTAGCATAGTGCCACTCAACCTTAGTTCTCAGTGCCTCTGTCAAGTAGAGCTACTGGAGTTATCCCCGGGGTGAATTTTCTGTTTCCCATACACTGATCAAGATTTCTCTTGAAGAGGGTCAGCGAGGTGCTCTGCTTGACATGTATGGGAAGTCTATTCCATAGCATGGACAGTCTCTAGGTTATGAACCTGTCCCTCCAGCATGTTCTGTTAATTGTTGTAATGAGGTTGAGGTCTCTGGAGCATGTGGTGTAGAGGGATTGGGATTTCTTTAGATGTAGCATTTCTAACAGAGCTGGGTCAGATATGGCTCTGTAAGTCAAGCAGAGATAGCCTCTAAGTAGGTGATATGAGACAGAGAATAGTTGGAGTTTTTTGAGTCTGTCCATATAGGACAAGTGTTTAAGGCCTAGGATCCTTTTTGTGAGGTACTTCTGTGACCTTTCCAGTTGTTGCAGGTATCTAGTGAGATGCATGCCAAATGGGGCATTGTACTCGATGATTGGCCTAATGAGGGAAGAGTAGAGGGAGACAATGACCTCTTTCTTCCTGGATGCAAAACCCCTAGTAATGAGATGTGCCACATAGAAGGACTTTCTGACCACAGTGGCCCTTAACGGATAGCAATAATCTATCTAGATGCGTCATGAGTCATTTCACAATGGCACTGCTCATTTCTATAGTAGTTGTACCTTTTTATTAAAGACAGTAAGGATGATACCAATATTCAGGATATTTTGCACAACTTTTTGGAGAAAATACATTGTGAATGTCATTATAATTTTATTGATGCCTACTACTACAGAGAAAAATAAGAGTCTACAGTCCTGAAAAAAAGCCTCTCTAGCATCATCTTTATATTGTGGAACAAATATAGGTTTGCATTACCTAAGCAGAAGCCCTTATTCATTCATTCATTCATTCATTTTAAATAAGTAGGTTATGCAACACTTTAGAGGAAACAATTCACTCACCAGGGTTATACAACTCTTCTAGCAATGAATGTATTTCTCCATTCAAACAACGGAGGAAGAATGACAGATAAAAAGGGGCTAGAGGTCACTGAAGGATGCAGGAGCACCTAGTCACTTAACTTTTCAAATTTCCCTTCAAAAAGATAATAGAACAGAATTAGATAACATTTCTTTTTGTTTGCAAAGTATATTAAAATAAAAACATTTCTCTAGCTTACCTAGACTTCACAAACTTTTTATTCTAATGTAAACAAACAGTTTTACATAATTAACATATTTTATTGTTGTGTACAATGAACACTCCAAAGGTTTAAAGTTAAATTATATACAACCTGATTAGCCTCTTTATGGAAAGGGCCATTGTGTTGAAGTTCAAAGCTATTGTGGTGAACAGTTCTAAATGGGTTCAGTTTTTATCACTTGAATTGAAATAAATGTGGTCTGACCTAAACTTATGTTTTGGGATTTATGTGAGTGGCCCCTTGTCAAGTTCATAGTTTCCAGGTCACCAAAGACAAGGACTGAATGTAGCATTTAGAGAGAAGATATGAAACCAGTACTAGTACATCAGAGTAGTTGCCACACAAAAACTCTGATCAGAAAATGCCATACCAACTACCACACATTAGTATGCATTAACTCATAACATGCAAAACTCCATGTCATAAAGGTAGAAGACATGCCTAAGTATGCAGCATTTGTAGGAGGGAGTAATGTATTATGCCATCCTACAAACATCATTCTTTGTACACTTCCTATAATTTGGTGACTACACCAGCAAATTGGTGTCAACTCTTTTCACTGACTGGAGCCTGAAATTTAGTGCAGAGGACTAAAGCAAACTTGTTCCAGGTATAGGGTTTGATTCCGTGCACCTTCATGTCCCTAACTGTGCATTTCTGAGCAAGTAACTTAACCAGACACTGTTCTCAATTTGCCCCTGAAAAATGTTTCATTTTGTCATGTTACTGCAATGGCTTTATTTTCTTGGTATTTATTCCAAGGGAATGGTATCTTGAAGCTTCAACTAATTTATTTATTTGGTTTTGTAAATCCTCTTATAATGTTTTATCAAGGTCAGCATTGTATGCATACTATAAATTATTACTCATATCATTTATTTTTAACCTACCCATATTAGATTCATCCACAGAACATTTCATCATTTCCATGTTATATATCCTGAAACGCATAGGTGAAATTAAGCATCCATGTTAAACAACTATTTGTTACTTGAAAGGGTTCTGAAAGAACATGCTCTACTCTCCTGGATACTTGCTCGTGTATATAAAAGTTTCTGATATCTTGAATGACGCAGTAGCTCTGCCCATATACTTTAGCACATTCCACAAATTGTAATGGAATATTTAAAACAATAACAGATGACGTGGTATGGTATGCTGAAGATTTACCCACTGCTGATGTGATTAAATAAAGCCAACAGTGGGTAAATTTCAAAATACCACAACCACTGAGTCGGTTATTGGTATTATACAATGACATTATTTAAGAAAAAAATACTTTCCTTTCTTAAATAATGTCTTTGTATAATGCCTCCATGCTGCCCTTCCATGTTTTTCTGGTATCCTGCACATGTGTATGGGACTTGTGTCCCCATGCTTATGCAGTACATCAGTGCTGTGCAAAAGAAGCAATGGGGAATAGAAGATCTCTGTGTCTTTTTTTTTTTTTTTTTTTCAATTATTGAAAACAAAAAAAAAAAAAGAAACCAGGAGACTTTTAACAAACAAGGGAGAGCTGAGACAAACAAAATAAAAGGATAATCAGGTAAGTTTCTATAGTTTTGCAGAAAATACCTGATTATCCATTTGTTTTTGTCTGCACTGTTTCCCTCGTTCATTTGAGATCTTCCGTTTTGTTATTTTATTAAAAAAAAAAAAAGAAAAGAAAAGTAAAACACTTACAATATATATTAATGGAAAAAAGTCCGGGCGACCGGACCTTTTTCTGGTGGTATATTCTCAGATTTACAATGGGCACTTGTGTTAAGCTGACCAATCAGCTTGCTCGTTTTTGAATATTAATGAACAGTCATTGTATAATTAAACAATATTCTATCCATCTCATCTAATTTCAAATGGCATCTCCTCTAAATTCAAAGTTGTTTTAATTCTTCTGTACTCATATCTCATCAGACTCACTACTGAATATTTATTTATTTTATTTATTTTACATTTGTTGACCGGGCTAGTCTAACTGGATATATGTCCATTTTCAGTAGAGGCCTGGGGAGAAAATCTCCACTTAAAATATACAGCACATTAATAATTCAGTTTCAAGACATTAAACTTCAATTAAAGATATGAGTCATATAAAACATGTGGTACAAAGTAAATAAGCATATGTGATATAAGACAGTACGGAAAAAATAATAGTAATAAGATATCACATACATTTTTTTTGTGTGCCCCCCCCCCCTTAGCAAATCACTAAGGGAAGGAAGTATTTAGAAGGATGAGGAGATTCCAGACAAAGGTATAAGTAAGGAGCAGCAGGAGAGAGTAGTTTAAGAGAAGAGAGTTGGGAGAAAATTGGTTGAGGGGGTAGATTCTCAGAGCGACAGGGGAGAAGTTCAATAGTATATCTTGGGAAGAACAAGTCTGTCCTAGAGGAAGTGGACTTTAAGAAAAAAACTGAATAGAGGTGGAAAGGCAAAGGAAGAAATAGATAATAAAGATAGATGGATGAGAGAAATATTAGTCTGGGTTAGTACAGGGACATAACCAATGGCTAGTTAGGAATACTTTAAGTTTCTTTTTGAAAAGTGTAGTAGAGGAGAGAGAGGTAAGTTCAGAGGGCAGTAGGTTCCAGCTTTTACCCACTGCATTAGGTAAGAGGGAGTCACCTGCTTTATTGTAGTGTTTATGTACAGAAACCAGTAGTTTGTGGGCTGAGCGTAGATTTCCAAGATTGTTATATGGGGTGATAAGATTTGTGAGAATTGTTGTTTTACCTGGATAATAAAGAGTTTTGTTGGTAATAATTAGTTGTTGAAATAAAATCTGATTGTGCAGTTCAAGTCAACCCAGTTGTTTCAGATTTTGGCAGTGGTGGGTTCTAAAGGGGGAGCCAGTAGCAAATCTGGCTATGCTATTATAGGAGATTGCAAGCTCGTTGAGGTTAGTTTTAGATAGATTCGTGTATACAGGAGAGGCATAAAAGAGAGTAGAGATAAAGTGGGTATGGGCAATATTAGTTCTGGCTGAGGGAGTGAGGAAGGGTTTGATTTTGTAGAGCGAGCCTAGTTTAAGGTTAACTGATTTTGTTGTGGAGTTGATATGAGTATCATAGTTAAGGCTGTTATCAATAGTGACCCCTAAGAGTTTGGTAGAAGTGTCAGGAGAAATGACTGTGCCATTTTTGGATTTGATAGAGAAGTGAAATGGGGTAGATTTTTGTGTAGGAGTAAATATTAGAAGTTTAGTCTTTTTTGAGTTGAGGAGGAGACTATGTTGTAAAAAACAATCTTCTACAAGCTCAAAGACATTTCGGGTAATGGACTGCAGTTCAGAAGGCCCTGTAGCTAAGGATATTAATGTGGAATCATCAGCGTATTGTATAGTAACAGCTTGAGGAATACTAATGGATAGATCGTTTATAAAGATGGAGAATAGAAGAGAGCCTAAAATAGATCCTTGTGGTATGCCAAGGGTGACAGGAAGAGGGGCAGATAAAGTGTTTTCCCAAAGCACTGCTTGTTGCCTGTTATCTAAGTAGGAGTTGGACCACTGTAGTGCTTGAGTATCTAGTGAGAGGGGCTTGAGAAGATTCAAGAGTAGTTGATGGTTAACCATGTCGAATGCTTTTGAAAGATCAATGAAGATAGCAGAGGACAGTGTGTAGTTGTTACGGTTTTTGTTAATGTGGTCAGAAAATGATAGAAGGGCAGTAGTGGTACTATGGAATGGTCAAAAGCCATGCTGAGAATTGGCTAGTAGGTCATTTAGGAGAAGGTGGTCTAGTAGTTGGCGGTGGATACATTTTTTCCATGATTTTAGCTATGGGTGAGAGTAGAGCAATAGGACAATAGTTGGAAAGTTCAGTTGAGTTGCCACACTTATGTAGGGGGATAATGTGTGAGACTTTCCAGATAGATGGGATGGTACTTTCTTTAATGGTTAATTAGGATTGAAATAGGATAAGCAATAGCTTATGTCTGTGTTGGCATGCATTTGTCTAAACATATCACTCAAGCTGAGAGACCTGACTAAAAGGATCAGGGGGCTCAAAAATCTTAACTATCACCACAGCCTGACAACTCTATCCCTATAATCTATTTATTAAAGCCTCCTTCATGAGGATCAGTGTCTAGTCTTTCCAGCTATGAAAGATCCAACCCTATTTGACCTGCTATTCATTTACAGAACAAATGATTCATCAATATCAGGATAAAATAAAGAAACTTTCATCAACCGATAAATAAAGCACATTGATATGATTGATGTATATCCCAACTTATCCCCCACCTGTAGAATTAACTGCCATTGCACATCAAGTGGTAACACCCGTGCCACCTTCAAAGTAAACATATATAACTGGATGGTAGGCCTCAAGCTTTTCCCATCTATTTTGTATTAACATCTTTTATAACTGGAGAGAATGATATGGATTATTGGCTTAGCTTGTAATGGTCTACAGACAGCTTGCCTAATAATTACTTGCAAACCTTATGACTTATGGCTACTGCGTTCAGATTCTTGTCTTGAGAAACCCAAGAGACGGCCTCTTTTATGGCCACCACTACTAATTCTGGTTCTTTTTAAACAGGGCATGCATTACACAATAATACTGATAAAACTATCACTGCTTTTCTATGCCTGTACCCAAGTCAGCATAAAAGGTATCGACATATTTCTAAGATTTATGCAGAAAGCTGAGGATGCATAACATATATAAAATAGTCAAAGTTTTAAGAACATGGTCAAAAAAAGAAAGCATACAAATCCTCTGTCTAGCGGTGACCATAACATCCTATTCTTTCATAACTCTGCTTTTCGTGTAAATTATGCAATAAACACATGCAGAACAAGCGTGTATAGTGAAATCAACAGAAATACCATACAGAGAGCTCTGATAAAGTCAATTTGCTTTTTTTGCTGTAAACAGGCCATGCTGTAAAATTGTTCTCTATAAGTGAAATCTTAACTCATTACATCTGAGTGACATCTCCAGGTACATCTCCAGTTAACTCCTACTGATGCCTCTAGGCGTCAGATATTGCTCATTTATCTTTCTATCAATAATTACAAAACCACACTATGTACAAGGTTTTAAAATATTTCAACTTAAAACTTACACAATGGCAACATCAACTGTATTGATATTTGACCTCTGTCTAGTGCAGACAAATAAATATTAACTGTTGTTTTTATGATATTAATTTATATAGATATAATTTTCACATTCTTTCTAAATATCTGAACAGCCAAGTAATGCAGGTAGAGCTCCTTAGCCTCATATGAAAGCTCTCTGTGCAAGCTTCCTGAACTCCATTAGAGTGATTCAGTTAAACAAAACTGTTCCAGGAATTCAATAGACTCCGTGAAGGCTTTGCATGAAGCCTACACGGAGTTTACATGTTGGCATGATGAGCAGCAACTCTAACTGCATATGCATGCTGGTCATCACACTTGCACTTATACGAGCACGGCTTCATGGCCAAAAACAGTACAGCCACTAGGAAACTGTGCAGAAACAAGAAGCATGCAAGTTTATGAGCAAGTCTGCTCACTGAGATTGTGTGGACAGTCACACTGACTATCAGGGCGAAAATACTGTGATGACAGAAGTACTAATACAGTAAAGAAACATGTACTGGGTGTAGTGCACACTAAAACAATTATTTGCAGAAAGAAATGAAGGAGGAGGATCAGCACAGTACATACAAGGAAATGTACCCTTGGTACAATTGGCAGGGAAAGTGTGCACAGACATAAATGAATGAATAAAGAGGAAGAGGGCATGGTAAATATGGCAACAATGTGCCCAAGATGGAATATGTCAATGTATGTACACTTCCAAGACAAGTCAGTAGCATAAAAGTAAGAACATATGTAGATAGCACTGCACGTATGTAACAGTCACACAAGGTAACATGTTAATGGAGGTGAATGGTTGTCATATGAACCTCACAGACATGTTCACTGGAGAGGCAATTCAGCAAGGACTGTATATACAATAGGTAGTACGTGCATCCTATTAAGATCTGCAAACTGACTTGCTTGAATATGACTGACATGTCACCACAGCTACACCAGGGACACATAACAACAGACTCCTGTAAAAGTGTAGACAGAAACAGGCACTATCATGGGCTCTTTTAAAATATTATTATCATTAATCTGTAGCATTGACAGAATATGTGAGTTACGTGTGTGTACATGTTCTGTAGTAACTGCCATGTACAACTGTAAAGATTATTAGTATTCTTAAAGGGGAATTCACCACCCCGCCACAAAAATGACCACTCTTTAGAGGGGTTAAGAGGTACAGTGTTAAAAGTGGAGTTGAAGTCCGGGCTGATTCTCGCTCATTGAGAGGGTCACAGGACACATAAGCCAGAATCCCTACCTGCAATAATCAAAACCATGCATTCTATGTTGTCGCTGAACTGTGTATTTACTGGGTGCAACACAAAAATACGTATCATACAATCATATAATAGAGCACCTTTAATGGACGTCTGCACTGTTAAATGTAAAATAGTATCCTTCGGGAAGTCATCCATGCCTGGTAACTATCATACTGACAACGGATCCCTAAAAGTTGATCCAACAGTCAGGGTCATGGGGACACACAGAAATCCAGCTTTGACCATCAAGTGCCAACAGTAGTGAGGAAATCATTCTGAGTTGCACTACTTATAAACAAAGGTATGATATCCAGGTCAAAGGAAGTCATTGTTCCACTGCAGTTGGCATTCATTAGATCTATCATTGAGTGCAATGCCCCTTTTGCATGTACCTAACCAGGTCTATCCAGCAACTGGAATGTCCAGAGAGATTCCTCACTAAATGAATATAGACTGCAAGTAAAATGTCCTATACAGACTGCCTCAAGGCCCTATCTCTATATTCTGTCTCCTATGAGCTGTTGTCTGGAGATCTATGCCTTGCATACAAGGCATTGTCAGACCTCACTCTAATGGACCTCCTGCATATCCTCATAATAAACAGCACCAGAATTTACATTCTAAATACTTAAACCTCACCTGTGATATAAACAGGACCTGCTGGAGAGACAGGTTTGTATCCCAGAGACTACACCTTTTATGGAACAGGCTCCCCATCCATGTAAAGCAGAGCTCCTCCCTAACCCAATTCAAGTGCAACTTGGACAACTGGATGTTGAACCGGAAATTCATCCCTGGTTTAGTACCTATGTCTCTAACGGACACTGGCAGCCTGTAAATGGTTCATCCTCCAGGCCCCTGACTGTAAATGTTTCACCTCCCAAGCCCTTGCTTACACTTATCAAGGGTACCAGAACTTGGCAGACATTTGGGATGCATGGCTAAACTTAAAAAGGCCCTTGTGGTAGTTAGCCTAGTAAACACCTATGAACCTATAATGGGTATGCATCCCAAAGAATAGTTCTGTATGGCCTACCAGATGTGTGGGAGCTCACTGTGCCAGATGTGTTACACTTAACTAAAGTATCCCTGGCTGATGTAGGTATCTGCCATGCAAATAATAAAACATACAAACACTACACTATTGTAAGTGGATTCCTTCCACACAGCTGGGTATTGCAAGCATCTGCCACATGTAATAGCAATGGCTGTTGTCTGAAGCATCTGTGATTGATTTGTGAATTAAGAAGTGATCCATTATAATGAACGGTACATCAGTAAAGAAGACTGATGCAATGCATGAACTATACCAGTGTGCCCAGAAAGTACAGCAGTGCAAAGTCAATTGTCAATGATCGAGGAAGCTGTCACTGTGATATTGTACACATACCAAGCAATACATGCAATACATGGGGCACCCTGTATAAGCACATGTCAAACCTTAACACATGTGCCACATGATCACTGTCCCCCTGACATTGCCAGTGGAAATGTTACACTGCCATGAAACCCTAACATACATCCATATTTGTTCATGCAAAGTATCAAGTGGTAATACTGACATGATGTAGTGGTACATCCGTGACACAGCATAGTCACACTATAGCTGTACTTATGGTACAGTTGGACTTCAGGCTGTACATTACCTCTGAATAAAACCTGGGGTCTGAATCACATGCAACACCGTGTAAATGTTAGCACAGTTATACAGCTATTACTATTTAAGTTTTATTACATGAGCTGTACAACATATGCCTATATGTTTGTGAGTGGAAATGTCTGGGTAAGGGCTCTGACACCATATATGGACACATTACAACTGGCCGTAGATGCAGTTCATCCAACACAGTTAATGACACAAATGCACTGGGGAACATCTGTATAATCTTTGTGAATAGCAACACAATTTTGCATACAATGAATTCCTCAAGGTTTTAAGTGAATCTCAACATATAATATGTTTGTCTATATAACAGCATTACAATATGTGGATAAACCTAGGTTTATGTGCCCATGTTATCAGTATGACATAATATTACTGTATTCAACTTACATTGAAAAAGGCCATTGGGCCGAAACCGGTTTGTTTTTTGTGTTTATACACATAAAACATTTATTCTGTAGTTGGGTGCCGGCTTTTTGTTATTGTTAGTTCTGTTTTTTGAGCCTGTCGTCCTTGCAGAGGTCATGGTTGTGGTAGTAATATTATTGTATGTCAGATAACTTTTCCATATGTTAGGTATACACATGCACACCTGTGCCGTACTGCAGCTGTCAATGTGATGGCTGAATGAAAACTGTGTAGAATGTTGATATACTCCAGTCTAAGAACACATGCCTTAGGCAACAATATACATGGCATCTTCCCATGTCAGCAATCCTCAGGAGGCATATTACTATAGCTTTTATGGAAGGAATATGTAACCAAATGGCAGCTGTAGCCATAAATACAGTAGCTGAAATCACAAATTGGAATACACTGTTGTAGGGCTACTGTACATCCACACTTCAACATTACACACATGAATGATAATTAATTTGACATGCAATTTTCAGAGAGATACAAGGCATTACCAGGCTAACAGCAAAGAGCACTTAATATCCTAGCCATTATTATGCCATTTAAACACAAATAACTATTTCTATGTAATGGAAAGTACAAGGGGTATGTATGTATCTGTGTAATGGAAGGTGGAAGGGGTATGTATCTATGTAATGGAAGGTAGTATGGGTATTATCAATGCAATGGAAGGTAGTAGGGGTATGTGATTGATTGTATTACATATTGCCTCTGTCCATATGTAACGTGTGCACCACCCCATGCCAGAATTAGCAATCACACATCCAGTGGACTGGAGATGGCTTGCAGAGGGTAATGGAGGGGCTTGGCTTCATTTTGTGTGCATGCATATTTGAGACAATGACATTCTCAGTGTTCTGCAGAAAGGATGTTATGTGGACAGAGTGAAACAGGGATGTTGGATTCATGGGGCTTTCTAAAAGTTTCTCTTCAGTGAGAGTCAAATGAAAAGAGATTCAAAACATCATACAATGAACGTAATATACCACCAACCACACACACACACCAGTTGATTGAGGTCAGATTTGAATGCCACACCTGTTTAGGTATACAAGCTGGATTCCATACAATGTAAGGCTAGCGGTACCACAGATGTCTGAGTTTAACACTGTTAGAGAGCACTTCATAGAAGATGACATCTTCAGTGTATGCTGAGATGATGATATTTTGGAGGAGTGTCTGCCACAGATGTGGACTCACAAACTAGTGAAAAATTGACTCCAGACTGATAGCTGAATGAACACACACACACACGCACAAGTTGACTGCTGTGAAACTAGAATCTCCACCTATCTAGATACATAAGCAGCAAAACACAGTGTTTAACACTTATTCTACCACACAAGTCTGTCTTTAATGCTGTCAGATTGCACTTTATAGAGTCTGTTCTGCTGAAATGATGAAGTTGGGAGGAAAGTCTGACAAAGGTGAGGACTCGCATCTTGATGAAAAATGTGTCTCCAGACTGATAGTTGAATACACACACACACACACACACACACACACACACACAAACATACAAGCTGACTGCTGTGAAATTGGAACCCCTGTCTATCTAGTTACACAGACTACAGAACACAGTATTTAATGCTAGCACCACAGCACAAGCTTGGCTTTAACAGTGAATCAGATGACATCATCAGTGTAAGCTGAGAAGAGGATGTTGGGAAGGCTGTAGGAAATTGTGGAGTCATGTAGCAATCTTAAAGTATCTTCTGCTAAATGCTACTTAAGTGAAGCAGTGGGACCTAGACTCATGCTCTTCTGACTATGAACACACCCTTCAGACATAGTCTCATGCAAGTTAACCACTGTGAGATTAGAACCCTTGCCTAATTACACAAGCTAGAGAATACAGTACTTAATGCTTGTGTCACTGTAGAAGTCTGATACAACATTGTCACAGTGCATTTGATGGAGTATGACATCATCAGTGTATGCTGAGAAAGGTCTGTTGGGAAGGTTGTATGAAACTGCTGTGGAGTCATGTAGCAATGTGAAAGTATCCTCTGAATGCTGCCTTGAGTGTGGATGGCAGGACCTGGACTCATGCATTTCTGACTACACAGACACTAAGACGTGGATAAACAGAGGTTGACTGAGTGAGATTAGAACCCCTACCTGTCTAATTTTACAAGCTAAAGAACACAATACTTAATGCTCACACCACCATAGCTGTCTGATTTTTAACAGTGTTAAGAGTACACTTTATAGAAGATGACATCATCATAGCACCGCAGATAACATATACTTTATCAGACTTGTTTCAGAGCAAAGACTTGTGATATGATGGTGTGAATGCAATTTGCAAAAGTACATATAAATATATACTAGGAACATAGGTGAAAGATACTGTCAGGAATGCATATTGCAAAAGTGAGACAGACATGAACTGATTTCTTAGAATGTCATGTAGATAAGACACACACACACACACACACACACACACACCTTGGAAACACCAGTAGTGCAATGATGGGCTTGTGTGTCTTCATCTTCTGATGAAGGTATGTCCACATTAATAAAATTTACTGACACGATCAATGGCATATGATCATGGATGACCAGTATCCAGTGTCACTATAAATCCATATCAAATGTAATAATGCAGCTGTGCTCTGTAATTCTGGAGTCTCTTTGACAATGGTCCAAGTTCTGATATATCATTTGTAAGTGCATTTTTGCATGGTACACATGAATATCAGACAGTATGTGTTCAGTCAAGCAAAGTGTCATTGCTCTTCATGTGCTTTTATGAATGCATTTCCATGTGGTGTAGTTATATTTGCTGTTATAGGTTCATAGGTAAGGACTAGGCTAGCTGTCCTTGCTGGCTGGTTTAAACCTATCCAATTTCTCCTCAAAGATGAGAATTAAACCCTATACCTTGTGTCTGTGAGGTAAACACCTTAACGGTTATGCCAAACCACAAACTTACTGGAGGATTAAAGCCCATTAATCAGAATTAGACATGCTATACACCTTTTCACAAAGTGCATCACTAAGAAGTTGTTTTGTGTGGATGATGGCAAAGTATTAGGACATGCATGGTTCAAACTTCAGGAATTCATCTTGGACTTCTGATGTAGCTGTTTCCACTGGTGCTTGCTGCCAAACTGTGCACAGTGACATACAGTAACTGACCTGATTAGGGTTAATTGCAGAATACATGTTCTTGTTGTTAGTGTCTCCTGTGTCAGGCGTGCAAGTTATGTTGTTGGAGAAATTGCTGGCAGCTACTTTTATGTGCATGTTGTAGTCAAAGTTTTATTACATACATAATTGTTGTGCTTGTCATCCCAGTTTGTGACATTAATTGCAGAACACATGTGGTTCTATGTTTAAGGAAAACAGTGCAAAATTTAATGTAATACACCTTCCTTTGTGAAAAGAGGCTCAACAGCAACATCCAGCCATTAACACTTTACACAGTACTGAGTATGGAAAATACACCTGCAGCCTAGGTTTCCCTGTGGCATAGGATGTAAGAGCACTGGGCTCCTGGTCAGAGCACAGGTGAGTCAGATTTCAAATCCAGATGATTCTCTCTCTCTTTTTTTTAACCTAAGTAAATGAGATCAGGAGTGCCAATGTAACTATCAATGTGTACGCTAAAGTATGTCTTCCCCAAATTGTATCAGTGATGCCTAACTCAATGCACTTCTATACCTAGAAGCTATTCATCAGGCCTCACTGCAACTTGCATGTTGCTACAAATGAGAAGGTGTTGTACATAATCTGAAATGCTTAGTATGACTCAGCAGATATGCAAACAATTTTTGTAGGGATGGATATCTTGAATAGTGTGTGCTTTACAGTAACAACAGTTTCCACATCAAATTAGAGGAACATTACATCCACCATTGCATTAACGTGACACAAAAGGAATACTATAGCAGATTTTGAAATTTTGCACACAGGAGCACTGAACCCTTACTGAATCAAGGTAACATGCCTGCATTGTCCATCAGTAGAGTCATATCAGTATGCAGAAAACATGATATGACCTGTACATCCATTAGCCTAATAGATATACACCTGCAAAGAGAGGTGGGAGTGAAGGGTTGCATACAAGAAGAGATGAGCATACATTACACAAAACATTATACAAACATTTATTGTGTGCAACATTCATGGACATGTTTTTGGTCCCATGTTCTGCAGCATGAAGTGACTGACCTAGGGGTACAGAAGGGATAGGAGATGGAAAGCAGAATAAGGTTGGATAAATGTGTCAGAGTTGTGGTAATGGATGTCTATGCAAATAATTTT
Source organism: Protopterus annectens (assembly GCF_019279795.1). Taxonomy (NCBI): domain Eukaryota; kingdom Metazoa; phylum Chordata; order Ceratodontiformes; family Protopteridae; genus Protopterus; species Protopterus annectens. The sequence goes on from NC_056751.1 coordinate 276,180,560, forward strand.
GCATGATATTGTGTTGGATAGCACATACTGTGATAATTTTGGCACAAGTACTGTGATCGTACTGTAGAGGCCCCAAATGCATCTAGGCTTCGAAACTTTAACATCCTAAACACACACACACACTATGATATTTCTTGGTGTATGTGCCTCATGATAGCATTCTTCTGTGAATGTGTGTGCATTTCTGATGGGTGTCATCAGCCATTGTTCGAGTACATCCCCTGCATCCCCTAGTAGATAGTTTTGGGGGACATCATCCATGGAAAACAACTGGTAGAGCTTTGAGATGTGCCAGTTATGGGAGTCATGGTAACTGCTGGGGTTGCTAGCACAAACATTTAGAATGATTCCACTAGCATTACAAATTACCTGTCATTTAATGGAGTTGGAACTCCTTCCTGTTGATGTAAACTCTTCCCTGTTTCCTGGGTCATACTTTGATCTCAGTGTAAGTGCAGTCTATGGTACCCAAGACTTCATGAAAGTGTGCTATGGGGTAGAACTCCAGCAGAGTTCTAGCTCTGTCTTCAGGGGTGGTGGGGATTATATATAGTCTCTGGCATGCTGTAGCATAGCATTCAGGAATTGGTGTAAGATCCTGGATATTGATGCCTATGATGCCCCTGGAATGTTTCCTGTGGGTCACTGAAAAGTTCCTGTTGCTAAAATTTTAAGTGTTACACATACCTTGGTATCCACATTTATTGGTTCCCCTTGGTTTGTTCTTGCTCTCAGGTGAGAATGACAGAGATTGTGAAGTTCCTGTCACTATCCATCCTGTAGCACTCTACTATTTCTACCTGAAAAAAAGTTAGACAGAGTCTAAATACCCTTCTCCTCTGCGTGTGGTCTATCAGCAGCAGCATTGCCTTTTAGACTGTTGCACTTGCACATGCATAAGAGCAGCAGCCCCTAACATTCTCTCTGGTGTACTTTCTGTGGCTGTATTCCAATAAGTTTTGGAGTAGAAGGCTGCTCTGTGCATGTATGAATGTTTCATAGCTTGTTGAATAGCCTCACCATCTTAGAATTGTTGATTCGTATGTAATTCAGCTTATGCAGTAATTAGCATGCCACAATGTTTGCCATGTTTGTGCAGCTCTACACATCATGTATAGCTGCTTACTGCATACAGAGTGCTATAAAGTGTGTGTCACATTGCAATGCAAACATGCTTTCAATGAACCATGTAGGATTTACTAAATTCTGCCCTGTGTCTAGACTTTTTGAAAATGATAATTATTTGGAGATAATCATGGAAGATGAAGAGGCTCTTGAATCTATACTAAAATACCCTCAAACAAATGTAGCCCGGCCTAGCATCCTCTCCACTTTATTTCACTGTACATATACCAGTAACTTTAAATAGTTGAATTTTACTTTTTTAAACTATGTGTAACCTATCTTTGGCATATTTCATGATAAATACAGAACACACAAATTTAATGTGGTATAACCCTAAGGTTAAGGTTCCATCTTTCAATAATTCATTATTTCCATCAGTCTGTTATGGACAAATTCAGGACAAAAAATCAGTTGGGTACGACAACCATGTTTCCCTATGTTAGTCAAACATTCCACTTTTGCTGTGCTGATGAGGTCATAAGAAGGCCGAAACATGCATGTCCACAGCTAGTGGAGTTTGGCTTTTTTTGGCCTGAATTTGTCCATAGCAGACTTAAAAAGGAAAAAGTCATAGACATTCAGAATTGCCATATAGCTGAAACACCTGATGTTCTTATGGGGTCATTTGCATATATCCCATGTTACCTCTAATGCAAGAGGTTTCGAGGAAACTCACAGTAAAAAGTTTGGTTTGGCTAGATTTTTCTTTTTTTTTTTTTAGTTTTTACTAATTAGTATTTCTGTGTGACCGTGGTACTCATTATTTTAGTTTGTTAGTTGGGATATTTTGTAGTCACCCTAATGGTAATGGACATCAGTTGGGTATGACAACCCTGTGTTTCCATATTTTAGGCAAACATTTCATTTATGCTGTGCTGATGAGGTCATAAGAAGGCCAAGGCATGCATGCATACAACTAGTTCGGCTTGGCTTTTTTTGGCCTGAATTTGTCCATAACCGACTTAAAAAGAAAAAAAGTCATGGACATTCAGCATTGCCATATAGTGAAACACCTGATGTTTTTTATGGGGTCATTTCATATATCCCATTTTGCATGCTTATGGGAATACCGCTTTTGACCATAACCCTTAACACCCACAGTGGGATTCTTTCTGAATCTCATGGAAAGTGGTTGTTGTTGCAGTGTTCTCTAACTCAATATCCAAATTTTGCAACAAGTTCTCCAATGGTATAACGAATCTAGTTATGAAGACAGTATTAAAGGACAATACTGACATGAAGCTCCTGAGCAGGATGAAATTTATTTACTTATTTATTGACATTTGTTTACTGGGAAAGTTCATGTTTAAACTGAACTGGAATTGCCTATTTGTGTTCAGACTATTACTTCTTTATAATCATCTTATGCCTTACCAAGACAAGAAACTGATCAATGTTGTACCATACACAGCACTTGCAATCCCACCTTAACAATAATTCCTTTATTTAGTCTACCTTTACCTCTTCCATAGTCCATGTTGCACTAGCTTTTTTCCCCCCACAATTAAATTAGTGTATCAACCCTTGAGCATTTAATAACTTCTCTTCCATTACACAGTTATCTACCCAGAAGTGGTTTTGTTTCATTAACCCATCTGTGGTATTCTGTAGCCTAACTTATTTTTTCAATCACACAACAAGCACCTCTCAATCTAACCCATATCTAAACATAGGTGTACACAAAATAATTAAGCAATAACCCACACCTGGGTGTGGGTAATGCTGGATTTACCCACGGTTGGCGTGGTTTGGTCACGAGGGCAAAGCCCGAGTGGCTAAACAAAGACAACCATGGGTAAATCCAGCATTACCCACACCTAGAAGTGGGTTATTGCTATTATACAATGACATTATTTAAGAAAAAAATACTTAGTTTTCTTAAATAATGGCATTGTATAATGCCTCCTTGCTGCCCTTCCGCAGCTGTTTGGTATTTTGTGGCAGTTCTGATGTACTGCACATGCATATGCTTATGCAGTACATCAGAGCTGTGGGTGGAAGCAACGGAGAAAGCAAGATCTCCGTGGCATTTTAGAAAGTGTCTCGCTATGTTAAAGGAGTTTAACATAGTGAGACAGCTTTAAAAAAAGCAACAGAATAACGGAGAAAGTTACGTTGCTATTTTTAAAGCTGTCTCGCTATGTTAAACTCCTTTAACATAGAGAGACACTTTCTAAAAGGCAACGAAAATCTTGCTTTCTCTGTTGCTTTGGAAAGTGTCTCGCTATGTTAAAGGAGTTTAACATAGTGAGACAGCTTTAAAAAAAGCAACGGAGATATTCCTTTCTCCGTTGATTTTTTCAAAGCTGTCTCACTATGTTAAACTCCTTTAACATAGCCAGACACTTTCTAAAAAGCAATGGGGATCTTGCTTTCTCCGTTGCTATAAGAAAAAAAAAGACTTATACTAATGGAAAAAGTCCGGGCGACTGGACCTTTTTCCATTAGTATAAGTCTGATTTACAATGTGCACACTGACCAATCAGTGTGCACTTTTTGGAATATTAATGGGGGGTCATTGTATAATAGAGTTTTCTGTATGCACACCTATGAAATATCTGTAAATGTACTGTTTGAATAACATCTCGGTCATACTGCATTTGTACTGTAATTGTGGAGCTTTCTGCTGAAGTCTTCACTGAAAATAGGTTTTAGATCAACTGAATTGATATGATGAACATTATACAAAAATAAAAAATACAAATAAAATGGAGGTAATGGTCATGGAAACTACTATTAGACTTTAATTTGGGAAAAGGCTTATTTGTATGATTTTTGTTACTTATAAGAGGTTTTTGATAGATGCAGGTCATCTGGTCATGTAAAATGAGAAAAAGTTGACTGTTATATCCCTGCAGTCTGGCTGCCAGAAAGAAGATTATCCTAATTTAGTAAAATGATTTTCAACAACTTTGCTGCAAAGTTGTCTGGGTGTTGCTAATAGATGAGGGTCAGTATTAGTGTTTTCTTTTCTCTACCCAAAGGTACATTGACATGGAGTTGATTATAACAACTTACAGATTTACAGGGTTTCCTGCTCCCGATATGGATGTGCGTGTCTTCCACAAAATAAATACATTTATTACATACATACATACATATACATCTATTCAAAGAGTGGATATCTGACCATTTCTGACTTCATTATGCATTTCAAATACTTAACAACCAGTCAGAATCGATCCCATTTCCAGCAGTACTGTGCATATCTTCCCTTCTCTAGCTCATAAGGTAATAAGCATTATTTTTCTATGCTTTCTATGATTGCATTTAGGAAGACAGGATACATTAAAATATACAAGCATATGCCACATGACAGGCAGATTTCAACATACGTATGGTATAAATGTGCCATTGCACTTGTATTTCTGTTCTTCACAGCCATTGCAACTGAATTGTGCACAAGATGCTGGTGCTCATTGTGTGACAAGAAAGGAGATGGAAATACACTAGCAATATGCCCCACTATAAATGGCCACCCAGATCCCTGAAGTACGCGGAGGTTAGTATAGCATAGCACCATCCTACAACTATTATGTACAGATGGGATTCAGGGCTCATCATAAAAGTAATATGGTCCACAGCACTTGATATGCAAGACAGGGATGGTAATACTTAAATGCCCTACAAGTTCATATCATGAGGTATGTGATATAGGAGTAGAAACACCTAAATGTAGTAAAACAGAGTATATACTTTTATCAAACTCATAAAGCACTCAGTAGTCCAGTAGAGTTAAATGTTCTGTGCCATGTATATACTGAAACATAGCAGAATGCACTATAAACAACTGATATGAGGCTGGGATGCAGACACATGTGGAACCATTCAGGAACATGCAGAACTGTGCTGCACTTACCATTTTTGCATAACATCCCATAATTTCCATCACATAAATTAATAGAATTATGTATCAGGTGTACTTATTTTAGATGGGAAATAAGAGAAAGGACTAAATATATTTGACAAAAAAAACAAAAATAGAAAAAAAAAATCATTCCTATTTTTCAGAGTTGATATATTTTCGGAAAGTGTTAGATCTGTCAGTAGGTTATTCAGTATGGAAGGAATAGATTGTGGCACCAAGAAGTGGTTGCATCTCTTCTGTTTTGCATATTATATTTCATAAGCTGTATTTTCTAACATCTTGCTGTAATTTTAAGTTTAGTAAGTCCATGAGATAATCATTAATGGTAGCTTAACTACAAGTAAAGGAATCTTTCTTTGCACCCTACATGCACAACTAACAATTTTTGCCATGTTATTAGGACATAATTAATGAGACTAGATATACCTTTTGCGAAGTCCTGTGAACCATATGATGCCTGTTTGCTTCACTTTTTGAGCTATGCTTATTTTGAATAATTTTCTAAGAAGCAGTTTTTAGCCGGTAACCAATTTTAGCAATATCCAACTGAATCCAATATCATTGATACTACTGCAGCTGCATTTTTTTAAAGGTTATGTTATTAATCTTAAGATTTTGGAAAAAAGATAATTACTCACAAACATACATAAGAGTCATTCCTGCAGAATGTATTACAGGAATTAAATGCCTGCTGAAAGATGACTTGGATCATTATTTTTTTATATATCATTCAGACTTTCCCTGGAGATCAGAACTGCATTTTTCAGCATTGGCGGTAACAACTGGTGAAATTACAAATGACAGCATTCCACATGCCCTCTTCAGTTCTGTTTGACTGCCAGAAATAAATAAATACTGTACATGTTTCTGTTAGTTTGCCACCATGGCATTTATTTTATTTTTCTACTTGCAGAATGTGTTCCGTTGCATCACTTGGGCCTTTTTCTTAAACATTTTCAGTAGCCCTTGTTTTTCGTACAAAATCATAATTACAAATTATTCTTAATAAAGTTAGATCACCAACAGCTGTTCTTGTGACAGTCAGATCACTTCTGAAGATATTCAATGTCATTTATGTTTAGGCAGGGAGCATGAGTCTAAATCTTGGATAAATTATGATTCACAAAGAATTTGGGAAGGGAGCTGTAAAATGTATTTGCACTTGAATATAAAGATTTGCAAAACACACTAATAACCAAAGCTGTAAAAAATCAAAAGAGGTATATTGGAAGTCTCTTGAAAAGTGAAAGGGCTAAGGTTGGTATTCATAGTCAGTGTGCTTAGGAGTAAAGCTAATCTGTGCAGGTCATAACGAAGTGCAGCTTCAGCACTATTCATAGAGACCATTTATACATGGCAGCTTCAGTGAACTTGTGCAAATGCAGAGCTAATGAGATGTCAATGAAAAATGGTTCAGAACTTCTTATGCCAATAAGCCCTCTTCTTGTCTGTTTGCTATTCATACTAATTTTTAACATTTTTTCACCCTGTGAGCTGAGGCTTTACAAAAGGCAGAAGCATTACTTTTATATCTACTTTGCATCTGGTGAAGATGCTTGCTATTGCTAACAACCTAATTATTTTTCAATGTGAACTGCTTGTCTTGGCCTAGCCAAACTGCTTGCACCCACTGGGATTCTCTAGTCAAGAAGGTAGAGAGCTAGACAAAGAATAATTCATTTTAACTTTGATAATCAAGAAACTATGGATACATTTAAAGTGGACAGGGATACTGTAAGGGTTTTAGTGAGTCTCTATAGTTCACAGATGAAAACTGGGAGCATGCAAGCCCTTCTTATTGCTCAGTATACTTGCAATGGAGACTTTCCAGAGATAGACTGGTGACATTTTGGATATATGTCAGGCTTATGCCCCTGGGATACTTGAGCAGTTCCCTGACATACTCTTGGGATGTGTGGATCTTTATATTTTTCTGCCAGTATCACAGGAGGACAGATCCAGAACAATGCTTGCCTTCTACATGATGGCATGTTTCCCCGAGGTGCTGTGCATAACAGATTGCATCCATGATGCCATTACAGCCCCATTAGAACCACAGGGAGAGTGGTAACAAAATAGAAAGTACTACTATTCCATCAACTGCCATTTAGTGTGTGATGTATGGAGGTGCATCACCAATGTGTCTGCCCAGCATCCTGACAGTAGCCATGATTCCTATAGCTGACACATCGTAGGATGTCCCATGTTCACCTTGTTTGTAAGTGGACATTATTTACAATAATTCTGTAACTAGTTGCACCTTGGTATATGTATTGCTTAGTACTAAACCCCCCTTTGCTTGTTGTCTCCCCCCACCACTTTTCTTTTCTTGTGCTTTTCATGTGAAGCACGCTATCTACTCCTGTTGGATGACACTTATATGGAAACCTAGTGTAGCTGCCAAAGAAAGGCTCATCACTACCCTGTCCCTGACATGGATTGTCAAGGAGCAAGTGTTTGGCCTGCTAAAAGCCCATTTCTGTTGCCTGAATGTGTGTGTGGGTGCCCATCAGTATAACCCAGCTACTACATGCACAATATTTATCATGTGCTGCATTCAACGCAACATTATCATTTGCTGGTCTAGTTGTAAATAGTCACATGATGACACTTTCATGACTGATGATAGTGTTGGTAGCCAGAAAGCAGAAGTAATGGATCCTATGTACCAGACTCATGCATGGTATATGACTGTAGAAGCAAATCCACTTCTATGGACCATCACATTCACCTTAGTGCTATCTTTGTTAAGAAAACACACGGAGGATAAATGATACATGCAGTGCTATATGTGGGCTATGCTGTGTGGTGCAAGGCCTACTGTCACTATCCTGAAAATATCTAAACAATCCTACCATGGTTTGTGATTTACTGTGGAGGTGACTGGTAAGAGAAGTTTTATTTGAATTTATATTGTATTTGTTATCACTGATTTTAACTGTTTGTAGGTAGGAAGGGATAGATTGTTAACAAGATTTACTTTGATTCATATTTTGTTTTTTTTTTTTTTTTTAATTTCACTGTTGGTTGTTAGAAAGGGATAGGTTTTAGACAGGGAAGCTCTAGTCACCCCAAAGGGCCTAGACAGCTATAAATTCACACAGACTGCAGAGAGGAAAGAAATTACAACTTTCGTTTGGCTTACAGAACTTGTATGGTCAGAACAACTTTACTGTACTTAATTTATTATTTAGTTGTGTATTGCAGGTGTGATTTTTTGTGATAGAAGTTGATTTAAGTTCTCTTTGAATTCTGTAGTTAGTGGTTTTGATGATTCTCTTCTTTTACAATATTTTATTTGCTTGAAGCTGACTATGGATTCCTTAAATCAGAATGCAATTAACGATTTGCTAATGCACAAATATTTTGTTCAGTGTAATAAATGCTATGCATATTTAAAGGTAACAGCTGATAACACTGGTGATATGTGTTCCTCATGTCAAAAGTTGGATGATTTGCTTACCGTTGTTAGAAATAAATCTAGTCTTTAATGATGATGATTGCATTTGTGCAATTGGCATGGCTTGGAGAACTGCTGTTTCATATATTAATGACTGGATTGATAAAATAAATAATGTCAGGCATAAAACAAATAGAACACATATAAGAAATGATGCATCTATTGTCTGCAAAGATCATTCAACCCCTATGAAACAAGATGATGCCCCTGACAACTTTGGAATTCTGGATGCAAGCATTCAGCAATCTGAGGAACCACTTTGTTTACAAGGAAACAAAAAAACAAAGAAAGAAATAAGTTCACAACAAATAACAAGGAAGATAAAGAAACTGATTAATGGCTGCAAATAAAAGAGAATACATAGTAAAAAGGACACTACATTGTTACGTAACACACAGGTTAGAGGGAATGGTAAAAGTTTTCTATCTGAAATCCTTCAGTCTGCAAAAAAAGGCACCATTTTTTCCAACAGAGAATGTAGAAAAAGAGGCAAGGAGCAGGTGAAAAGGAAGAAATCAAAACTGAATGTGGAAGGATTGAAGAACGTTACTCTAAGAAAAAAGAAGAGAAAGATAGGTGTTGACTACATGGCTCAAGCTGTGGATTTACAATACCAGCTGGATGAGAATTTAATACACAATGGAAACAGTGGGATTAATAAGACTAATGTTGATGAAGATCTATCCTTCATAACAATTGATAAAAATACTGTATTAGAAGCTGAAGATTCTTCAGAGCTGGCCAGCAAAGATATTCTTGTAATTGGAGATTTAATTATTAGAGGAATTTATACTTATATTTACAGTGAAGATAATGAACATCGAATAGTGTTATGCCTGCCAGGAGCAAAAATAGAAAATGTGAGAAGCCTTCGAATGCCTTAATGTAAGGAAATACAGATCTGTTTTTATTCATGCTGGTACAAATTATTTCATCCACAAGGATTCTCTGACTGTTAGTAGGGAACTGACAGCCTTCTTAGATAGTATAGCCTGTACTGGTGTTAGGACATATATTCCCAAATCACATACAGAAAGGATAGTCAGGAAACTGTGAATAAAAAGATTTTTTTGATAAATACATACATAGAAAAATTGTCCTGTTTTAAAATGGAAATATTTAGAGCATCCAAGCTGATGTGCATTTGTCAAGATCAGGGAAGAAAATTTTTGCAGCAGATATTTTGCAATATTTGACGAACGCTAGGCAGGATTTTCACCAGTTTGAAAATTTAACAGTTCAAAGATAGCAACATATGATGCATCTCTAATGGTTGTTAATGCTAGGAGAATTAATAATAATGTTTTTTTTATTGGAAAATTTGCTACATTCCCACTACATTGATGTTATTATTGTTTGTGAAACATGGTTAAAGAACAATGACTGGAAACCAGTTCTGTCAGGGTATAAATGTTTTTACTGCAACAGACATTCTAACAAAAATGAGGTGGAGGTGTTATGCTAGGGATTAAAGATAATTATGACACCTGTGATTGTTATATGTTTAATGATAAACCCAATACTATAGACGGTGTAACTGTGACAATAAAGACAATGCTGGAATATATAACAATTGTTGGCATGACTTGATCACCAAAGTAATGGGCAAATGACCTAGAGGAATTCATATATTTCTTGTATGAAACACAGGATGGAAGATTCATAATAGCTAGGAACGTAAATTTACCAGAAACAGACTGGAATAATATGGATTCAACAACGTTAATAAGGAAATTATTCACAATGTACACCGAGGAAAAATAGCTGCTTCAGACTGTCAAAAAAACTACCAGGGGATTGAACATATTAGTCATTGTCTGTGTTCCTTAAAAAATTACAGTTACTTCAAGTCAAGTTTTATCACCATTGATGTGCATTGATCATGGGGATATAAAGGTTAATTTGTTGCTGGATAATTCTGTCAAACTGAAATCTAACCAAAGCACAGAAGGTTAATTACAGATTATATGGAAGCAAAATAGTCACTATGTAAAACTAACTGCAGTGAAGTGCTCAGAATAATAACTGCAGATGAAATGTGGAAAGATTTGAAAGAGAAATTGAGTGCATAAAAATAAATAAATGTTTAACATCAGGGGGATATATTTTCATAAGAACAAGATATCTGATTAAGGTGAGTGACAAAAATATACGAAATGCAAGGCAGGTTGGACTTAACTTTGAAAAAAAACCAAGTTGGACAAATAGATTAAGCACAGTATGAGACAAGATCAAGAAAAAATTTGAAAAAAAAATTATATAAAGATATTGAGCATAATAGGAAACCTTTTTATAGATACATAAGATGTGGCAGGAGTAAAGACACACAAATTCATAAACTGTGTGCAGATTCTAAAATTTATTCTCAGACACAATAGATTATAAATATATTTACAAAATCTTATGCAAAACAGTTTGGCTTAATAAAAAGGTGATATAACTTGTCCTAGTGACATCCAGGTAATCCCAGGTACTGAAATAAAATTAGATTATATTGAAAAAGAACTGTGCAAACTGGATCCAAACAAAGTACAGAGAGGAGATGGAATTAGTAATAATGACCTGAGAACACTTCAGTAAAAACTTATGGTACCATTATAACGATTATTCACTCGGACATATAAATATGGGGAGATTCCACAAGATTAGAGACATGCACTTATTAAACCTGTCTTCAAGGGAAAGGGGAGTAGGACAAACCCAGAGACATACAGACCCTTAAGTCTATTTTCATGTTGTGGAAAAATAATGGAGAAGGTAATATTGGACAAGTTATTGTCAGAAATACATAGGTCAGGTTTAAAACCATATATCAGCATGCATATGTTGAAAACAGATCCATTAGCAGCTGTAACATGATGTTCTATAACAATATAATAACAGCAATGAATGAAAAATTGTGCTGATATAACTGATATAGATTTAATTTCAGCATTTGACAAGGTCATACACAAAATACTGATCAATAAATTAGTGCACTTAGGCATTGATGCATTCTTGATAAGATGGATAGCTGCATGCCTTACAAATAGGACATGGCAAATATCATACAGCAACTGGACAGGTGAAATACTTGGTTACAGTCAAGGTATCCCACAGGGCTCTGTCCTACACTTTTACCTGTTTAGATTGTATCTTTCAGGCATAAATTTTTCATCTGAGGTGTTCTACAGTCTATATGCAGACAATCTGAAATGGGATAAACTGATTACATGTGTCACAGATAAGGCATGTCTATAAAATAACTTGACTAAAATGGCCATCTTGGCAGAGGAGACTAATATACTGATAAATACATCAAAAACTAAGCATATGAGATTTTGGAGACATAAATTGAAAGGTGAATATTTAATACAGCACACAGTGATTGAAACTGTAAACTCATTTAAGGACCTGGGTATATGGGTAGATTCAGCTATGAGTTTTTCTAATCATATCAACTAATTTGTTAATGATAGTTATAGAACTATAGGTTGTATAAAAAGATTTATAAAGTCTAGGAAATCAAAATTGATGAAGTCAGTGTTTGTTAGTAACATTAGACCCAAATTTGAGCAATGAATAACAATATAAGAAAACAAGCATGAGTAAACTGGAAAGAGTGCAGTGCAAATATAGCAAGGACATCAATGGATGTGAAAATTGAAGTTATTATGAAAGACTAAAATATCTAAACTTGTACAGTGCTTCTTATAGATTTCTAAGAGGAGATCTTAGAAACAACTACCTCTGGGAATGTTTGGGGTTATCAAAAAATACTAGAGCATCATCAGATAACCTATGTAGTAGATTCTATAGGAATGAGAAGTGTACTAATTGGTTCTCTCACAGAGTAGCTGATGCATGGAACAGACTACCAAATTACATTAAAGCAAGTAGTAGTTTAGATATTTTTACCAACAGCCTGAACACTTATTATGGGAACAAGTGTTTTGGTATGTTGGCAAGCTAGAAGGGCATTAATGCCCGTGCTTGAAATATTTGTATGTATTTTTATGTATGCACTATAAATCAGTCTTTTTTACCTTTAAATAGTTTTCAAGCATACTTACTCATATGGTTTAAATATCTGTTCGCGTCATGTATTCAAGAGACATGGGGACTATTCAGAGAGATCGCTGCAATGAATGACACTGGCGGAATTTAAGGAATATGTAATTTTGTACCGTAACACTGCATACATAATTTAGGGACTACAGTAAAGTATACAGGTAGTATTACTTTTGGAATGTTCATTAATTAATAATTGTTATTGTATTATTTGGCTGAATTGCTTGAAGAGACTTGCATTTTACCATGGATTGTTGTATGCTATCTTGCAGTTTTCATGAGGTGCTTCATTCCACCGCTAAGAAAAATTGTATAACATTTCTGGTGGCATGCTCTAATCCTTCTGCCATCCTTTTTTATTTTAATATATTTTTTTACTAATTTAAAATATTTACAATATATACACAGTAAGGAAGAAATTCAACATCACATGCTGTTATAAAATGATAGGAAAACACTGAATCATCAAGATAATTTCATACAATTAACACATTATAAGTCTTGTTATTTAAATAACAATATTTCAAGGCTAACCCAACCAATAAACATCTTAGTATGATTTACAGATCGGATTCTATTAATTTTTTACAGTTTTATATAATATTTTTGTTAAATTTAAAAATTCTTTGAATATAGGAACCATACGTCTCAACCTCTTAGCACAAGAAATCTGGACAAAGCATGATATAATGGGGTGACAAAATGAGCAAAAATAGCGTCACATTTTAAAAATGGCTCTTATAAACTTAAAAAGTTACTAGAATAGCAGGATTTGTGTTAATATGCATTTTCTGAAGGATATGAAGTCTGAAACTCAAATGCATGACATTATTTATTGAGTTTAATCCATAGATCATCTCAGTGATTACTCAAAAAAAAAATTTATAAAGAACAGACCAAAAATATGAGGAAAAATGTGGACGTTCTGAAAGAAATCTGTAAAGTGGAGAGGTATGGTAGGAACAGAATTCAATTTACACTTTTTGTAATAATTTTTCTAGATACCCTACTGCTAGGAGACTCCAGGAAGTGGAACATTCATTAGTATTACTGATCTAGTTAAAAAATAATCAGACCATACACCCTTAAAACATACATCTCTCTTCCCAATACCGATATCCATTTAAATGTTCACTACCTATAAATATGTATGTCAAAAAGCATTTATGTCTTTACTACATCTCCAAAACAGTGAAGAAGACATTTTACCAACTTAGAGTTTTTATAGGGAGTAAAAAACATTGCATGTATACATTGCCAAATAAACACTTTCCAGTATAAACTTGAAGTTTGACTGACTGATTTAAGTAACATAGTTTTATTCTTACCATTTACCGAGTCAATCAATACAGTAATATTGAAAAAGTTCCAGAATTTTGCATAAAACTTATTTATAATCAACGTATATAACTTTGACAAGCTTCCTTTGCAGGCCAATCTACCTTCAATAATACCATTCCTATACTATGGAATACGGTTCTGCTCCTCTTCATTCTTACCTACAAATTCATTCTTACCTACAAATTCATTTAATTTTTTTTAATGATGAGTATATATATCTACATATATAACTATATATCTACACATATATATATATATATATATA